>NC_142947.1:39086991-39099491 GCF_046866305.1 Octopus bimaculoides | reverse complement strand
ATTTTGTGATCCCATCGTCATATTTTGAACACCAATCTTCACCTCATATCATAAGCCCAGTGGTTTCAGCAAGCCTACTAGCACCCTAGTTCAAACTAATGGTATACTGTTAGCACTGTTGGCACTCCGTCGCTTATGACGTCGAGGGGTCCAGTCGATCCGATCAACGGAACAGCCTGCTCGTGAAATTAACGTGCAAGTGGCTGAGCACTCCACAGACACGTGTACCCTTAGCATAGTTCTCGGGGATATTCAGCGTGACACAGTGTGACAAGGCTGACCCTTTGAATTACAGGCACAACAGACACAGGAAGTAAGAGTGAGAGATAGTTGTGGTGGAAGAGTACAGCAGGGTTCGCCACCACCCCCTGCCGGAGCCTCGTGGAGCTTTAGGTGTTTTCGCTCAATAAACCCTCACAACGCCCGGTCTGGGAATCGAAACCGCGGTCATATGACCGCGAGTCCGCTGCCCTAACCACTGGGCCATTGCGCCTCCACTAATGGTATAATGTATATGACATTTGGAGTGCAACAGTCCACTCTATGAGATAAGTACTTCCGATACAGGTTTCCCATATCCAACAAGCTATAGAAATTAACTTCACGTTAATTCATGATGATAATCTTTCATGATAAGCAGGTGTTGTCGTTAACTAATGAACAAACAAGCGTTCTTAAATACATTCCCCAAGAATATATTTGTTTTAAATCGAAAACTTTTAAAAACTAGTTTTTGTTATGTTTTATTTTTGATAAAATCTTTAAATAATTTTGAAGAAAGAACAATTTCAGCTTTTTAATCCTATTCTCCCACTATCTCTTGCAAATTACATTGTGTTTTAATGTGTTTTTATCTTTCTCACAATCGCCCTTCTGTGTCTCTGACGATCAACTTATATATGTATGTATGTATGTGTGTATATATATATATATATATATATATATATATATATATATATATATATATATAAAGAAGCATTGATTATAGAACAAACATTAAATTTGGGTCAGCGACTTTATATACAACACCACCCCTCAAGCATTTAATCATATGTAAAAATCACCATGGTTCCCAAACACATAAAAATAATACATATACATAAAATCACAGAAGGTAGAAATATATATATTCTAATAAAATAGAAATAGAACGGCCAATCAAAAATGTTAAATATAAACTCATAAAAATTCAAAAACTACCAAAAAAACCTAATAGACAAATATAAAATTAATAAAGGTAACAATAAAATAAAATAAAATATATAAATGTCCACCGACTGAAAAGGTTTTATCAGACGATTAAAATATAAAATTTTTTTTTTTTTTTAATTGTTAAAAAAATATTTGAAAAAATATTTGAAAAAATGTCAAAGTTGACAAGTTCAGATTTATGCCCGTGATTATTGGGGCCAAGGGATATGTAACGCACTGGCTAAATACCAATCTTCAGGAATTAGGCTTCTCAAAACCAGAAAGGAGAAAGCTAATTCGAAGACAACATATCCAATCCATCACTGGAACTGTAAAAATCTGTAAAACTTTCCAGAAGTTTATCATTTAAATATATATGAGCATGTCTAGATATGTAACTATATGTATGAGAATACATACATAGTATAAAACACACAAATCTGCACACATACATACATATATACATACATACATACATACATACATACATACACACATGCGATATCTAAATCACTTCCCTCACAGATATACGAGGGAGTGCTGAAAAGTTCCTGCATCTGACACGACGCTATGGAGGAAGTGCTTGAGGTCGAGGTTTCTAACCCTACGACCCACCCAAGAATAATGAGCGATGAAAATGGGTAGATGGATGGATGGATGGATAGATGGATGGATGGATGAACATCAAAAAAGATTTCGACGTCGTCTAACACAAAATTATACTAAAGAGGTTCCCGGGCGATCTTACGGGACGAGTCCTAGATATCGGCCTTTTCCGTAAAAAGTGTCTTCGGCGATTTTTACCAAAGATCGGCCTTTTCCGTAAAAAGTGTTGGAGAAAAACAGGGAAACGTCGTCTAAAAGCGAAAGACATACAGAGAGCGCGATTTATTTTGAAGGGTTTAGGGTTAGGGTTAGGGTTTGGGTTTTAGGGTTTGGGTTAGGGAATAGCGTCCCTAACCGTAACTCTAACCCTAACCCTAAACACTAACCCTAACCCTAACACCGTAGTGAAGATCGTGCGGGTGTTACGGAAAAGGCCGATCTTTGGTAAAGGTCACCGAAGACATTTTTTACGAAAAGGCCGATATTTAGGACTCGTACCGTAAGATCGCCCGGGAACCTCTTTAGTATAATTTTGTGTTAGACGACGTCGAAATCTTCTAACCATCATTTTACGACCACACTTATTTAAAACTTCTGTTAAGTTTCTAAAAACTCCTTACTGTGCATTTACAACAAAATCATCGTTATACACTTCCATTCTCTGATATCACCATTCAATCCTTTCAAAAGCATAACACACTAGTCCCGATTATAGACAGTAATAGGAAAGCTGATAGTCCAAAGACAGCTATTGTTGAGAATCAAGTCCACAAAACTGTCATAGTTTAGTCAGACAAATCGCCACGAATCACTGCCGAAGACGAACCTGACGAGAGCAACAGGCCATCAAAGACGTTGGCCAGAAACAAGAGCTTGGCTAATTGTATGCAGGCGCAGGAGTGGCTGTGTGGTAAGTAGGTTGCTTACCAACCACATGGTTCCGGGTTCATTCCCACTGCGTGGCACCTTGGGCAAGTGTCTTCTACTATAGCCTCGGGCCGACCAAAGCCTTGTGAGTGGATTTGGTAGATGGAAACTGAAAGAAGCCCGTCGTATATATATATATATATATATATATATATATATATATATATATATATATATATATATATATATATATATATGTATGTATATATATATGTATGTATGTATGTATGTATGTGTGTGTATATGTTTGTGTGTCTGTGTTTATCCCTCTAGAATTGCTTGACAACCGATGCTGGTGTGTTTATGTCACCGTCTATTAGCGGTTCGGCGAAAAGAGACCGATAGAATAAGTACTAGGCTTACAAAGAATAAGTCCCGGGGTCGCTTTGCTCGACTAAAGGCGGTGCTCCAGCATGGCCACAGTCAAATGACTAAAACAAGTAAAAGAGTAAAGAAACATAGGGAACCTGAATGTCTTGGCAAGTTGACCCCTGGACGCAAGTGGGGCATCTACCTAATGAGTTTGTTTTGTACATTTTAGCTCTAAAATATAATTACAAACTTTATCTATAGAGCTTAACAGAAGTTACTACTGGGCAATATTTTCCTTGGCTTAGTTTGTTATGTACGTCTTAGGTCCGTAATTCAGTACCAAGGTAATGGAATTAACATTACACACTCACTGTTATTTGTCACGTCTGCTAGCTCAGAACCGTCTCGAAATATATCGGTTGACTTATTATTTTCATTCTCACCGAAATGTTTTGTTGTCGGCAAAGCAGTAAAAGAGCAACAGCATTTGAAGGTGTAAAAATACTGAAATGTCAATGTAATTGTTTTTCATGGTTGATTAAATAAATACATTGAAAGAGAAATGAAACTCTTACCGTTCTAACATGACGTACATAAACTACAGACTTCAGATCTGAAGGTGAACTTGCATCGTTGACCTTTGATGGTGTTAATGCTAACTTTGGTATCATATAACCAGTTGGTAACGAGTCGAAGGTCAAGCCAACATGCGAACAAACTAGTCTTATGAGACGTAACTAACTGACACTCCGTCGGTTACGACAACGACGAGGATTCCAGTTAACCCGATCAACGGAACAACCAGCTCGTGAGATTAACGTGCAAGTAGCTTAGCATTCCACAGACATGTGTACCCTTAACATATTTGTCAAGGAGAGTCAGTGTTACACAGAGTGTGACAAAGCTGGCCCTTTGAAATACAGGTACTACTCATTTTTGCCAGCTCAGTGGACTGGAGCAATGTGAAATATAGTGTCTTGATCGCTGAGCAACGCGAGATGAAGGGCTTGAAACCACGAACTCGCGATTATGAGTACAGCACCCTAACCACTAGACCACGCATCCTCACATATATGAGGTGCTGAAAAGTTCCTGGCTCTAAGGGTATCGCAAAAGGTCTGGCTGGAGAGAGAGAGAGAGAGAGAGAGAGAGAGAGAGAGAAGGAGAGAGGGTGAGAAAGAGAGGATGAGAGAGATAAAGAATGTGAAAGAGATGGAAATATGATATAAATTCGAATGAAATACATTTAGGGAATCGATACATGAAATGTTTGTAAAGTTATCGGTAAAATCAAATAAAGGTACCATCTGATTATCTTTATAAATATGTTTTTTTTAAGTGAGTTTATTTTAAAATAATTCGCATTAATTTGAATATAGATCATATCAGATCAATTTTGCATGTATGTATGTATGTATGTATGTATGTGTGTATGTACGTGTAGATATATATATATATGTATATATGTTTGTGTATATATATATATATATATATATATATATATATATATATATATGTATGTATATGTATATATATATATATATATATATATATATATATATATATATATATATATATATATATGTATGTATATACGTATAGGCATACATACACAAACGCACGCACACACATACATACTTACACACGCACTCACATATACATACGTATACATACGTATGTATACACACACATTCACGTACATATATAAATGTCAGGTCCCAGCGGTACCAACATCACATTTGTCTTCAAGCTTTTCCCCCGAAACGGCCTGCGTTTGAAGTGAATCACCACAATGAATACCTACAGAACCGTTTTATCTTTATGTGCTCTGGCCATTCTGAATCTGGACGTGTGTCTGGTTACAGAAGCCTTGCAGTACGGAGATCAGGATAAGCCTTCTAATAAGACAGATGTTGAGGTAATCTCCTATTTTTCACTTAAGTTTTCAATGCAGTGAGCAATAAAAATTACACACGATTATGAGGTGAGGAAAAGACGTTTCCAAGGGAGAGAATTCAGGACGTGTTTCTATGTCATTTTGTCAATGACAGAACACTAGCAATATGCCTGGAAATAAATTTGTTTTTAAGTACCGTACTTACCGACAACGCATGTGGTTGGAGTTTTGTGCTCTTTATCACAAGGTTGTAGTTTCAATTCCCAGAGCAGCGGGCTGGTACTTTATTTTATCGGTAATTTTTGCCGAACCGCTTAGTTACGAGGACGTATACACACTAACATTGGTTGTCAAGTGATGGTGGGGGACAAACACAGACAAATAGACACACACACACTCACATGTATATATGTGTATACGACAAGCTTCTTTCAGTTTCCATCAACCAAATCCAGCCTCAAGACTTTGGTCAGTCTAAGGCTATTGTAGAAAACGCTTGCCCAAGTAGCCACACAGTAGGAATGAGCCCGGAATCATGTGGTTGGGAGATCGAATGTCATTGAATAGAGAACCAGGTGAACATAAGTCAGCTAGGTACATTAATCAAGCCAAACTATCGTAATCTGTTAGCTCAAACGAAAAATTGCATACACTTCGTCGGCAGTTACAGGGGACGATCACATTGTCTCCTTTATATTGGCTTTCCCAGTATGCATAACACACATCTGATACATGTTTTATAACATTTACCTTCTATTTGTTTCAGTTATTAGACTGTGGCCATGCTGGGGCATCGATTTAAAGAATTTTGGTCGAACAAATGGACAACAATACTTACATTTTTTAAAGCCTGATACTTACTCTAATCGGTGTGCTTTGCTGAATCGTTAAGTTGCGGGGATATAAACACACCGATCGCAATGTTGCACTTTGAAGAGACCACTTCAGTGACTGACTAGTGGTGCAAAATTCTGTTGTCTATCAAGAGGGACGCATGTCAGAAGATGACACAAATTCATCTGTTAGTTTTTGCGTCAGCTACCTTTCTGCAACGTTTACGGCTATCTAGGGTTGCTGTTGCTGTTGTTGTTTAGTCCAAACCTATCTCCCGTTTGAGCAGACATATGACCAAGGGTTTTCTTGTCAGAACTACCCTGTTCCTCCTGGAGGTGGAAGGGTATGATTTGAGAGATATTGGTATGTTGTTTCTTGGAAGTTGAACAACCACATAGAGACAACATTCTATGATAGCGCTCGGAGTCTCTGTAAAAGTCGCCAATGAACGAAATGTTGAATGTATGTATGTATATATATATGTTAATGTATCCTGTATCCGAAAAAGAAACACAATCTAAAGTATAAAGCAGAAAAATATTTATAAATAATTAAGTCTATGTCCGATCATAGAGGGACCAATGGTTTCGCATCTACAAAGAGCTTAGCTCCATGAATGTCTCATCAGACTCTAAAGCCGAAGATAATGTAATTGAGAGAGACGCGTGGTGGGTGGGGTGAGAAAGAAGAAAGAAAGCGAGTGAGAATGAAAGAAAGCAATATCTTGTACATTGGTAATTGTTTTAATTTTATTTATCTTTTATTTTCTACAGGGCTATTTGAGACGCTATGGCTATTTGACTGAAAGATCTTATAGTTCTGCATCCTTAGGAGAAATGGCCGACGCTCTCAAGTAAGGCAGATCACTTAAATTATTTCATTGTATAAAAGTACCTTGGGATTTGAACCCACATCCCTTAAAGACTCCGGCCAAGTGCTTTACCATTAAGCTAAACTGCCCGTTGACGAATTAATTCGCAATTTTAGACGCTTTGAAGCTGAATACACAACTACGAGCATATAAAAATATAGCGTCTAAAATTTCGGATTAACTAGCTTAATGGCCGGAGTCTTCAAGGGATGTAGGCTCGAGTCCTATGGCTGGTTATTGACAAATTGTTCCGCTTTCTAAGGGTAATTTACCCAATATTTCTGCTGTTCTAACGGCGTTTCTGTGTTCGAAAATAAATTATCAACTTATTTGTAACTTACAATACACATTTCGACACTCATAAAAAAACAAAAGTTAGTTTGTTTACACACACACACACACACACACACACACACACACACACACATAATCAATTCAAATAAATGAATAAAATAGACAGACAACATGAGAACGTGCTCAAGAAATATATTAGCTTGACGTTCGGTGAAAAGAGTATGTTTGAGGTTTTGAACGCAGCTCTTTGTCGGAAAGGAGAAAGGGAAAAGTCCGAAGAAGGAAAAGAAATCACCAGTAGCATGTGGAATTACGAGGGGGTACCCAAATGAAATCAGAATTTTGTAATATTATTTTATTCACTTAGTTTTACTTCTTTGCACTTTTATCGCCTTCAAAGTATTCTCCATTTGAAGCAACGCATCGGTCCAGACACGTTTTCGATTATTCGAAGCGGGGCTGGAACGCTTCCGATGGGATGCCTTTTAATGCTTCCGTCGTTCCTTCTTCACCTTTTCCACATCTGCAAATCCCGTAGCACCAGCTTTCATCACCAGTAATCACCTCCAAAAACAGGTCAGGATCAACTTCCAATTTTTCTTTCAGTTCATGACACACATTCAGTTATAACTACTTTTGATCTTCCGTGAGCAAGCGAGGCACAAATTTTGCTGCAACTTTTTTTCATTCGCAATTCCTCATTCAAAATTCGTTGGCAGGAACTCCAGGATACACCAGTCATATCAACAAGTTCATCAGTTGTTCAGTGACGGTGCACCAAGATCAGTTCATGAAGTTTCCTGATGTTTTTATTCGTTCGGGAAGTCGACGTTCGTCGAGAACGAGGTCGGTCTTCAAGCGACAAGCGATCATTCCTAAAGCTTCCAAACCACTCTTAAACAAGTATTTTGTTCATGGCAGCGTCCTTGTAAGCTGTTTAAAGCATGACAACTGTTTCAGCTGCTGTTTTCCCAAGTAGAATACAAAATTTCATGGTAGCACGCTGTTCCTTCGTTTCAGCCATTGAATTAAGTAATCCATATCCTCTATTGCGCATTATGTAATTCTTCTCTTATATCAATCGACAAATCTATACCAGCAAGTGACAGATTTCTAGATAGCAGTTGACAGTATATGATTTTGTAGTCCCATAGCACAGTATGCCGGACAAGTGTCTTCCATTGTAGTCCCGCGCCGACCAATGCCTTGTGAGTGAATTTGGTAGACGGTAACTGTATGGAAGCCCATCGTGTATGTATGTATGTATGTATGTACGTATGTATGTATTTGTGCTTTTGTTTGTTCCCCGCTCCCACTACTTGATAACGGGTTTAATTTATTTTACATCCCCGTAACTTAACGGTTCAGAAAAAGGCATCGATAGAATAAGTACTAGCCTTAAGAAATTACTGGAATCAATTTATTCGACTAAAACCCTAAAAGGCGGTGGTCCAGCATGGCCGTAGTCTAATAATTGAAACAAGTATAAAATAAAAATATTTCATTCATACTGAGTGAAGGGAGTGGCTGCGTGGTAAGTAGCTTGCTTACCAACCACATGGCTCCGGGTTCAGTCCCACTGCGTGGCACCTTGGGCAAATGTCTTCTACTATAGCCTCGGGCCGACCAAAGCCTTGTGAGTGGATTTGGTAGATGGAAACTGAAAGAAGCCCGTCGTATGTGTGTGTGTGTGTGTGTGTGTGTGTGTGTGTGTGTGTGTGTCTGTGTTTGTCCCCCCCCAACATCGTTTGACAACCGATGCTGATGTGTTTACGTCCCCGTAAATTAGCGGTTCGGCAAAATAGACCGATAGAATAAGTACTAGGCTTGCGAAGAATAAGTCCTGGGGTCGATTTGCTCGACTAAAGGCGGTGCTCCAGCACGGCCGCAGTCAAATGACTGAAACAAGTAAAAGAGAGTAAAAAGAGAGAGAAGGATCGAACTCGAAATATACTATAAATGGCCTTTTGAAGGTTATCCAATTTATTTGTGCTCACTGTTGATTAGAGACTGCCCAGACAGTTGTAAGGTTATAAACCAGTAAAAGTTAACATAACAAGTTCACCTTCAGAGCTGAAGCTTGCAGTTCGTCATAGTACGATAAGTATAGCTTCGTTTTATATTGTTAAATATTTTCACTTCACCAATCACGAAAGAATCCGCATTGACATTTTAATGTCTTTGCATGTCAAAATGCTGTTGCTCTTTTATTACCTCACTGTTCACTGAACAATTCGGTGAAAATGAAAGTAATAAGAAGTCAACCAGTATACTTCAAGATCATCCTTGAGCTAGCAGACGTGAGAAAATATCATTGACAATGTTATGTTAAGATTATATGGTTATATCTGACCTTGGACACGGCTTACTCTTTGCATTTAAAATATATAGAAACAAACCAAACCAAGTACACACACACACACACACACACACACACACACGCTGCCCCAGCAACAGCTCTTAAGTTCATATCCATTTTTTATTTTTTGTTGTCATAGTTATGTTCTTTGGTTTTCGCTAGACTTTTTATATTCATTTTCTAATTTTTGATATTTTATTTTTTTTATTTTTTACCTCTTGAATGTTTTTTTTTTTAAATTTGTCATTCTTTTTTGTTTTATTTCATTTCTTTTTTTAATATTCATTTTGGTTCTTCTCTGTTTGGCTCACGCATTTCAGTTGCTTTAATTTTTAAAAATTTTGTCCCAATTGATTTCAAAGTTGATGTATTGATGTAGTTTTGTATGCTAATTATGGAAATGAAACTCATTTTTTGCTATAACTAAATAAATAAAAAGTCAAAAGCTTTTAAAGTTTGCAAATTTTGGGTAATTTTAAACAATCGAAAGCCACAGGTATATTGTTGCCTGTAACAAGCCAAGGTATAATCTGCTTAAGCCAATCAGAATCACAGACATATTGGTGTCTGTTTCCATAGTAACATGTCATGCTTTCATAGACAGCTATCGTATTAAAAATACTAGCTTCCAAATCCTGTTTTTTTTTTTTTTTTGTAAAATAGATTTAAATAAGTTAAATACATTAAACCTATGAAATAAAATTTTAAAAGAAATGTTATTGTTATATTTGGGGATGGTCGTATTTTTGCCAGTTAACCACCTGCTCTATATACATGATCTTTACTTCAGCTTTATTATTATTAATATCTTTATTTTAGTGTTCTTTAAGAGAGGGCACAGGAGGTGTGACGAAAGATTTCAGACACTAAAATAAGAATAATCCTACTATAGGCACAAGGTCTGAAATTTTGGGGGAGAGGACTAGTCGATTACCTCGACCCTAGTTTTTCACTGGGACTTAATTTATCGACCCCGGAAGGATGAAAGCAAATTTAACCTAAACGGATTCGAACTCAGAACGTAAAGACGGGCGAAATACCGCTAAGTATTTTGCCAGGTGTGCTACCGATTCTGCCGGCTCATAATAATAAAGCTGAAGAGAAGACCAAGTATATAGGGCGTGAGGGTAACTGACAATAATATGACCATCCCCAAGTATAACAATAGGCTTCAATACACGATTTCATATCAAGAATCTTGCAAAACAAATACATAAACGCAATTACGTTCCTGGTTTTAAGGGTCTTTCGAGACGTTTTCAACACAGTAGTTATCACCGTAATATTATTCAAATTTTCAATGGATAAAAGTTTGATCCGTTCGTATAGTTAGTAATCTGATGTAGTAAGGAAACACAATAGAAGTATATATCATATCCTTTGTCTTTTATTAGTTTCAATTATTAGACTGCGGCCATACTGGGGCACCATCTTGAAGAACTTTTAATTGAATGAATCAATCCCAGTGCTTATTTTAGTTCCTCAAGAATGGTACTTACTCTATCGCTCCCTTTTGCTGCCCCGTTAAGTTACGGGAACGTAAGCACACCAACACTGGTTGTATATATATATATATATATATATATATATATATATATATATATATATATATATATATATATATAGACATATGTGCATACATACATACATATATATTTGCATTCTTCAAAACTTGCACTAAGCATAAGTAGAAGGTAAAATTACTACCTGCTTTTATAGCAAGTTGATGCAGGTAGTTTATCCCATCCCCCTCCGACTTTTAGTTCATGCAATTGAAAAAACTACATTATTTATGAGATGACCAATATATTTTATTCGATTTCAGGAAGTTTCAAGATTTTCTTCAACTTAACGTCACGGGGCAAGTTGACCAAGCTACATTAAAGGTTATGTCAATGCCTCGTTGTGGTGTCTCTGATGTTATGAACACAGAACATTCAAAAGGCAAGTCGTTTTTCAGTGTCATTGTATATAAGTGCAGGTATAGCACCCCGACTTTCTGGACACATATTGTTCGGAAACTCTTAAAATCCGCATTGATTTGGTTTCAAATTTTGGCACAAGGACAGCAACTTTGGGGGTGGGATAATTATTATATTGACCCCAGTACTCAACTGGTATTTATTTTTATCGATCCTGAAAGGAGGAAAGGTAAAGTCGAGATCGGCGGAATTTGAACTCAGAACGTAAAGACGGACAAAATGCTGCTAAGTGTCCCCCGTCTCCGGAGCGCTAACGATTCCGCCAGTTCGTCGGCCCTTCAACCTGTATAATATATTGATTTCAAATTTTGGCACAAGGCCAGCAGTTTCGGGGAAAGGGACAAGGCGGTTACACCTACCACAGTACTCAATTGGTAATTATTTTCATTGACCTCGAAAGACCACATAGGCGGAATTTGAACTCAGAACGTATTTTTCCCGGAGTGCTAACGATTCTGCCAGCTCGCCGCCTTATAATAATCCGCACTAATTTACGAGCAGGAACTTCCCGTAGCTGCCAAACTAGTTTACTTGGCGGCTCTGTTTCACAGTACCTTTCACAGCACGCTATTAATAAACTTACTTCTTTATTTTGTTGTGTCTGGGGAGAGTCATACTGCCTTAATATCTAACACACTAACCGGTTCAATTTCCACTCATTTATTATTTATATTTTTACCTTCCCAAAATTTTCATTGCTTTTACAACCTTGTTAAGTTTGCAAAAGCAACGAAAATTTTGGAAGACACACACAAAACAAAAAATAATAATAATAATGATAATAATAATAAATGAGTGGAATTTGAATCGGTGAGTGTGTTAGATATTAAGGTAGTATGACATTTCTCAGACACAACAAAATGTGTTTCAATACACGAATTCACATAAAGAATCTTGCAAATTAGAAACTTGATAATGTCAAAACAACGTGAAACGAAATACAAAAGTAAACTACAGAAGAGAAGACAAAACAAAAGTTGAATTTTTTGTCTGTTAATTCTTCGATATTTCTGTGTCAGGATCCTTTCATCATGTGGAAAAATGCGAAATGGAATAAAGCTATTGTTGTCGCTCAGATCTATGAGAGAAGGTAATGATATGTGCAAATTGGGTTTGTTATAGTAACCGGTCTGCTTCGTATAGTTTTTGTCTGTCGTTCAATGCTGGTTTCAGTTTATGATTCGTGTAGCATCCCTGATGTGACAAGCTACTCAACTCCATCCACCC
>NC_142947.1:39074491-39084491 GCF_046866305.1 Octopus bimaculoides | reverse complement strand
CCTACTATAGGCACAAGGTCTGAAATTTTGCGGGAGAGGACTAGTCGATTACCTCGACCCTAGTTTTTCACTGGGATTTAATTTATCGACCCCGGAAGGATGAAAGCAAATTTAACCTAAACGGATTCGAACTCAGAACGTAAAGACGGGCGCAATACCGCTATAGCCTCGGGACGACCAAAGCCTTGTGAGTGGATTTGGTAGACGGAAACTGAAATAAGCCCGTCGTATATATGTGTATATATATGTATATATATATATATATGTGTATGTATATGTGTGTATATATATATATATATATATATATATATATATATATGTGTGTGTGTGTGTGTGTGTGTGTGTGTGTGTGTGTGTGATTGTGTGTCTGTGTTTGTCCCCCCAACATCGCTTGACAACCGATGGTGGTGTGTTTACGTCCCCGTAACTTAGCGGTTCGGCAAAAGAGACCGATAGAATAAGTACTAGGCTTACAAAGAATAAGTCCCGGGGTCGATTTACTCGACTAAAGGCGGTGTCCCAGCATGACCGCAGCCAAAATGACTGAAACAAGTAAAAAGAAAAAGAAGAAAAAGAAAATATGTATGTATGTATGTATATAAGAAAACATACTTTTGAAATGAATCAGTTACAGCCTTAAAATAGAAGCTAGACTCGGATATGTGGATAATACTTTCACTTTCTGTTTTCATCATGCCCCGAAACTTATGAGCACCATATATATGTCTAAAGAACCCTTTGGTCATGAATGACCATGGGATTGCACCTAGAAAGTTCCCCTGTCAAGCACAAGTCCGGGCAAGGTTGTTTATGGAAGACCAGCAGTCACTCATGCGTACCAGTCTCTCTTGTGCATGCCACCGATGTTATCAAAGGTAAAGGCAAAGAATGATACAGGTTGGCGCCAGTGACGTCACAACTCATTTCAACAGCTGAGTAAACTGGAGCAACGTGAAATAAATTGTCTTACTTAATAATATAACACCGAGCCCAGTCCGGGAATCGATCTCACTACCTCATCATTGTGAGACTGATGCTTTAACCACTGAGCAATGAGCCTTTACTATACTAATCACTATGGAAAAGAGGGAAAAATTTAATGTAAGTTCATTGGATGTTACCGTTCCGAGTTTTCGGACTCATAGGGTTGGATACCCGGTTTTCATGGCGTATAAGTGGCCGAGATCACAACATCCTCTTTGAACGGGATGTGATTTCGTTGCAAGACTACTTACTTACATTTGAGCCGGCTGGAGCAACGTGAAATGAAATGCTTTGCTCAAGAAACGTCACGCACCATCCGGTTCGAGAATCGAAACCACGATCTAGTGATCGGGAGTGCAACACTTAAACCATTAAGCCACACGCTTTCATATGGAAAGGGAAACAACCAATAAAAAGAAAAAGAAAAGCTACAATCTTTCGATTTATTGGTACAGCACTAAAAATTAAGTCTGAAACCAAATGTGTATCGAAAGCCGATTTTTACATAACTCCACCTAAGGTACAAAAGGCTACAATTCTTAGTATAAGAAAAGACATCGTCAGATATCAGCACTATTAGAATACATTTAGCCGCCAACACGTGTATCTATATTAAGGATTAGTAAGTATATACCATATTTACCTATGTATAAGACGCATTATCACATAAGACGAATTCCTAAATTTGTGGATAAGTATATTTTGTAGAAAAACAAATTAAATATGTTTCTTCCTATAGTCAGACATTCTGTTTCCCACCAATATTCGACGCATGGCAGTTTTTCTGTTACATTTATGAATAGTGTTTGTCATTTCAGTCGCTTGACAAGCGGTATCAGTTTGTTTACGTCCACGTGATCTAGCGGTTTGACAAAACTGAGGGATAGAATTAGTATTAGACTTTTAAAAAGTGCTATGAGCAATTTGTTCGACTAAAATCCTTCACGGCAGTGCTCCAGCTTGGCTGCAATCTAGTGACTGAAACAAATAAAACATAACAGATTATTATTTCACTCGTTTCAGTCATTTGACCGAGGCCATGCTGGAACATCGCCTTAAAAAGGCTTTTAGTCGAAGAAATTGACCCCAAGACTTATTCTGCGTAGTACTTATTCTATCGTTCTGTTTTGCCGAACCGTTAAGTAACGGGGACGTAAACACACCAATATCAGGGGACAAACACAAAGACACACACACATATATATATGATGGCCTTTTTTCAGTTTCCATCTACCAGATCCACTCAGAAGGCTTTGCTCAGTCCGGAGCTATTGTAGAAGACACTTGCCCAAGGCGCCACGCAGTGGGACTGAACCCGGAACTACGTGGCTGGTAAGCAAGCTTCTTACCACCCAGCCACATCTGCGCCAATACATATTAGTATACATTTTTGTATTTAAATGTTTAAAGGAATTCAGTGAAGCTAAAACTTAATGTTATAAATTTTTATTTTTTAGTTGGAGTCTTAGCCCACGCCTTTTTCCCCATTCCCCGCCCAATAGGCGGTGATACTCACTTTGATGATGACGAAGCATGGACCATAGGTGGTGGAAAAGGAGTTGATTTATTCTACATAGCTACGCATGAATTTGGTCATGCCCTTGGTCTACCCCATTCGGGAAACAAAGAGTCAGTGATGAAGCCGTACTATGCGGGTTACATACCAAACTTGAAACTCCATTCTGATGATGTAAAAGAAATTCAGAAAAGATATGGTAAGTAACAGCTACTTGCAGGGGCGGACTGAAAGTATTAAGGGCCTTCGGGTATAACTGTTTACCAGGCCCCTTAGCATTGATATCAGTAGAGTTAACATGTAGATTGCAGGCTCCTCAGAGCTCCGGGTCCTCGGGTAGTGCCCGATTGACCGAAGGCACTTGGGTATGTCATATATATATATATATATATATATATATATATATATATATACACACACACACTTGAATATATATATAAAGGGTAGCAAATCTTTCCAAAAGCATACCGGTTTCGTAATAACGAAACCGGTATGCTTTTGAATCTCTTTAACAATTCACAATAATGACTTTTATTACTTTTACCTCAGTTCATCCAATTGTATATATCTATCGTTACTTTTCATAAAAAGCCTTTAGTTTTTTTGATTTCCAATGTGCCTTTTCGCTTATTTTTCTTCTTACTTTATATATATATATATATATATATATATTTATATATTTATATATATATATGTACACACACATATGTTATATTTGCTGTTGATCCATGGTGAAGTAATTCACGAAAAGTGCTGTGCTGAAGCCTGGGCGTGTCACTGTTAGATGGGTGTTGTCGTCTGGCGTTGTCGCTGGAACTGGCAGTGTTGTGTGTGGTCAGTGGCAAGACCTTAAAAGGTCTGGATCCAAAAACCTCGAGACAAGGAGACGATGGGTTTTTATAAAGAACAGTAGGTTCTTTATAACAGAGTACCACGACGATATATATATGTATATATATATATATATATATATATATATATATATATATATATATATATATATAGGAGATGTACTTGCATAGCAAGTGACCTGATCTGAGATCGTGTGCTGGAACGAAAACAATTGCAGCGTGGAAGGTGTTTACAAGCCATTTAAAATAACACACAAAATCCGTTAGATTCACTTCAACATTTAAATTTAATTTGTCAAAATATTTTCGTCGCTTTGAGACCGCGACCTGTTCACTGACAAAATTCTGTGCTACATACATACATACATACATACATATATATATATATATATATATATATATATATATATATATATATATATGTGAGTGTATGTGTGTGTGTGTGTGTGTGTGTGTGTGTGTGTGTGTGTGTGTGTGTGTGTGTGTGTGTGTGTGTGTGTGTGTGTGTGTGTGTGTGTGTGTATGCTAAAAGGTAAAAAAATATGCAACGTTATTTATTGTAGCATTGATTTAATGCTAATAAAAATGTTTACTATTTATTCTTTGTCTTTATAGGAAGTGCCTATAATATGAATTTATGAATATTGTTATCGCTAAAGCCTTTCGGGCAGATTTTGGAAACAATGACCGAATGGAACATATCGACAATTTGTTAATCTTAAATGATTTAAATGATCCGGCATCTGTAGCAACCAGTTTCCAGTATTTTTAATGCTTCTACCAGCACTGAATAAAACGATTCAGAAATGTATCTCTTGGTGTGGTTTTGTTTTTAATTGACTTGAGAATGTTTCTAATGCAAGAAGTACGGGTCCAGTAGGCAGACGAAACTCGTACAGAGTACACTTTGTATATATATATATATGTGTATATATATATATATATATATATATATATATATATATATATATATATATATATATATATATATATATATATACATATATATATGTATGTATGTATGTATATGTATATATATATATATAGCAATAAGAAAATGGAGGGGAATATGTGGTACTCATCAACTTGCAGACATTGTATTATGTCAATTTGCCTGTTTATTTTTCAAGAGGACAGGACAATAAAAACAATATACAAACACATATGACATATTATGTCATATCAGTAATAAAAAATCAAAAAGGACATCTAGTGACCGAAGAAGGGACAATGTCTTACAGCTGTTTCAGCCTAGAGGTGACATGCCTTATTCTATCTATATAACACCAGTAAGCTGGAGTAACTGATATATATATATATATATATATATGCATGCATGTATGTATGTATGTATGTATGTATATCCATACTAGTATGTATGTATGTATGTATGTATGTATATCCATACTAGTATGTATGTATGTATGTATGTATAGCTTAGATACCTATCTCTCCAGCCTGATGATGGGGGCAGGATTTACCAAATGTTTATATGCCTCCACTATTGTTTGCATATCTTTGACTTTTTACGAACTACATCTACTAAAAAAAAAAATTAAAAAAACAATTTTCGGACCTGTAACACCATACCATCTCCCCTTTAATTCTCCGTGTCTTTGCGCGCTGTGTCAATTTGTTCTGTTAATACATAAATATATATAGATTTATACATGAATATTCATCGTCTGAATATTATCAGTGTTTATCTTCTCTCAAATTAACATGTATATATACATATACATATATATTATCTAGCCCAAGAGGTTTTAATTGTTTATTTGCATTATCATCACCATATCTGCTTACCTGGATTCTATATATAGCTAGCGTGAAAAAAACTCATAAGGGAAAAATCATTTATTCCCCAAAATATATTTATTTATATAAGGGCATTACTATACATGAATGCCTCACGCTAAGAGGGACTCTAAGGTCAAACTATATGTATATATATATATATATACATATATACACACACACACACATATATATATATATATATATAAATAAGCAACAGGGATATCTAGAGGTAATGCAGTACGATCGTTTCATGCAACTCCATTTAATTGAACAATCGTACTGCATTACCTCTGGATATCCCTGTTGTTTAATTTGATTTTAATCACCTTACTTTGAAATTGTATGGATAATACTGTACTAAATTCTGGTGCATATATATATATATATATATATATATATATATATATATATATATATATATATATATATATATATATATATATATATATATATATATATATATACATACATATATATATATATATATATATTCTTATATGATTTTATTCTTATATGATTCTTTTTTAATCAGTAAAAAGTTACAGAAGTAACCCTGTGAAACTGCATATGTACGTGTGTTTATGTGTGTGTGTGTGTGTGTGTGTGTGTGTGTGTGTGTGTGTGTGTGTGTGTGTGTGTGTGTGTGTGTGTGTGTGTGTACTATAATTTAGTGGGCATTCATCAAGTTGAGGGGAAATAGCTTATTAATTGTAAAGAAGTTTAAACTGAAATATTGAGAGTTACTTTGCTTGGAAACTTCAAGAAGTTTACAATCGTGCAATCAAATATTTTGCCAAACAGATGGAATTAAGCTATGAACAACGAAGAGAAATATTATCTTGATTAAATACATTAATTAACTCGAAAGAACCATTTGTTTCTTTTCCATCACTGACATGCGCCAAGACTTTCTTTCAAACCTGATTTATTATTCAATATATTATTGAATCTATACAGAATCTTGCCTTCCAGTGCTTATTCCAAGATATTAGTGAATCAAGGACGTATAGTTTGAATTATTATCATACAATAGTAACATTGAACTGTCACGTCTGCTGCTTCAGAACTATGAAATTTATTGCTTGTTTCATTTATTATTTACATTCTCACCAAATTGTTCATTGAACAGTGAAATACCTAAAGAGAAACAGCATTCTAAGTACATTAACACTAAAAGGTCGATGTAAATCTTTTCATGGTTGATGAAATATAAATATTTGATAATAAACGAAGCTCATTATCCTACCATGACGAACTGTAAACTTCAGTTCTGAAGGTGATCTTGTAAGGTTGACCTTTACTGCTGTAAAATCTAACAATCGTCTGGAGTTTCGAACAACGGAGAGGACAAATAAAAGTTGGTTAACCTTAAAACAAAGACAGTTCACATTTAGATTTCGGTTCGATTCTTCATTCAGTATGGATCAAAGCAGGAATAAATACGATAGGGTGCAGAAAAGTTCCTGGCTTTAGGTAAAAAGAAAATACAGGCGGATCAGTTAATTAAGATTATATTCAATATATTCTCTTCTCTGATTCACACCCTTATTGTAGGGGTCCTTCAGTTTTTCTAAGCCTTCTAAAAGAACTCTGAAGTCTGGTCATCCAACCAGGCCTTCCCCGATCCCCTTAAAGCCAGGAATATTTCAGCACCCACCTCGTATACGAAGCCATATCCGTGTGCATGTAGTTTACTTGTAGAATTAGGCACCGTGAAGGTTTATTCGGCAGACTAGGATGAAGATCGAACTAACTGGCATTGGTTTTACTTAAGAATACGCCAGGATTCATTTACCGCTCCATCCTTCCCAAGACGCCAAGTGATATCAGCGCGATGTACTCATCATCGAAACTGATGAAGAATCCAACGACTAGAGAGTTTAATCGATACACAATTTTCATATACAATCAATCAATATCTAGAAATCTTGCACCTGGTGATGTAGATTTCTCTGTTAGTGTAACGGAATAATTATATAATACACCATAGAAGATTTGAATAAATTAATTCTATACAGAAAGATAATATATGTCAAGCCTTCCTCTGAAATTCTGAAATCTCTTCTGTATTCTGAGTGCGAAATAATCTTACTGAGAAAGGGCATGATTCTTACTAGAGAGAAGTTGGACTAAACCTACTACAAAGAAAGCCAGAATTGATTTACAGGCCTATATCTAATCTTTGATCACATCTAATCTTTGTATTTCTCCACAAGTTATAAACTTTGGTTGTGACATAACCGATTTATATTTGCAAGCATGCATACCCAGATATGTATGCACACGCACACACACACACACACACACACACACACGCACACACGCACACACGCACGCACACACACACACACACACACACACACACACACACACACACACACACACACACACACATATATATACATACGTACATACACACAAATATATGTCAACGCTGAATGGGAGTTATTTGTTCCCCTGTTTGCAATATAACGGACAGAGATATAGTGTGTTGTTAACCAGCTGGAGATGTCCTCCTGGGGTTAAAGATAGTAGTAACAGTGTTCTAAACGGAACAACCATGTTGAGGTGGTGACAACCATTACTTTTGGAAGGGAGAAAGTGGGTAGGAATGAAGGGAGGAAGTAGGTACCAGAGGAAGAGTGGAGGGAGTTAAATGAAGAGGGGAGGAGAGTTGAGCCCATGTGGTGCAAAGGAGCGAAGAGAGAAGTGCGTTCATCAAATAAGACTAGTTTGGTTGCATGTTGGCTCGACCTTCGACTCATTACCAACTGGTTATATAATACCAAAGTTAGCATTAACACCATCAAAGGTCAACGATGCAAGTTCACCTTCAGATCTAAAGTCTGTAGTTTATGTACGTCATGTTAGAACGGTAAGAGTTTCATTTCTCTTTCAATGTATTTATTTAATCAACTATGAAAAACAATTACATTGACATTTCAGTATTTTTACACCTTCAAATGCTGTTGCTCTTTTACTGCTTTGCCGACCACAAAACATTTCGGTGAGAATGAAAATAATAAGTCAACTGATATACTTCGAGAAGCTTCTGAACTAGCAGACGTGACAAATGGCTCAGAGAATGTAATGTTAATGCTGTATAGTTCTAATTCAGATGTGTGACCTTGAATATCAATTATATTCAAAAGATAATGTTTAGTATTAAAAGTGAGGATATGAATAGATTCATAGAAATTTGCAAGTAACATAGGTGTGGACGTGGATGTATAACAAGAAGTCTTCTTCCTAGATACATGGTTCAGTCTCACTGCGTGGCACCTGGGGCAAGTATTGTCTATTTTACTCTAGGTTTTGGGTCGACCAAAGCCTTGTCAGTGGATTTGGTAGATCGAAACTGAAAAAGCCTGTCTATATATATATATATATATATATATATATATATATATATAATACAGAATGGGACAAGAACGCAAAACATCCAGACATTTAGGTGATACAAGAAAGGGACAAAACGTACAGATAGACGATATAAAGAAAACACGGACATGTCATTCGGATTCTCTCTACAGTCGAGATCCAGAATATCTTTGCAATTTCGATATATATTTGTGTGTGTTTTTTCTTCTCTAGCATCACTTGACAAGCGATTTTGGTTTGTTTACGTCTCCCTAACTTAGCGGCTCGGTAAAAAGTGACCGAGAGAAAAAGAACCAGGCTAGTCACTCAAGATTAGTGAAAGCCAAAGAAGAATGAAAGGTAGTATCGTTTGCGGGTGTGTAGGTGTTGTTAGATGTGAAGGCAAATAGATCAGCGGTGGGTATTGAGAAGGAAAGAGGAGCAGATAGAACCGAGCATTGTTCCTCACCAGAGTTAAGAGTGTGTGAGGATAAGAAGGGTTCTGTTAGTGCTTGCTGCGATGGTGTGATCTGGTTGAGAGTTACCCATGCAAGAGATGGCAATGTAATGGAGTTCCATAGTGGAGCAGTTTCGATATGAGGATGGTTGAATGCTGGACATGGTTGAATGCTTTGCTGATGTCGAGGAAAACATGATTTACATCGAATAACTGTAAGGTGAGAACCAATTGAAAGTTGACATAGGAGAGTAGGTTTATAGCGAGTCTGGCTTTAAGGAAATTGTACAGATGCTCATTAAGAGCAGAGAACATGAGTGAATACGAGAGAGAGAGAGCGAGAGAGAGAGAGAGAGAGAGAGAGAGAGAGAGAGAGAGAGAGAGAGAGAGAGAGAGAGAGAGAGAGAGAAAGAGACTCAAGGTCTTTGAGAACGTCTTAAATATCTTAGAGATATTGAAAGATTGAAAGTGAGCGAGATAGGGCAACAGTTGACAAGGTCAAAGCTGCTTCCTCTATTCGGAATGAGACACTATAGTATTTCCAAAGATCAGGGTAGAACTCCTTTCGAAAGAGAAAGAGAAAGAGAGAGCGAGAGAGAGAGAAAGAGAGAGAGAGAAAGAGAGAGAGAGAGAAAGAGAGAGAGAGAAAGAGAGAGAGAGAAAGAGAGAGAGAGAGAGAGATAAAGAAAGAAATTGAAAATTTTAAAAGAAAAAATACTCTCCCTTTATTTTTAATGATCAAACGACACAATACTACAGGAAACGTTTATTGTAATTTATTTTAATGTTTCTTTAAGGACGTGCCAAAGATCAGAGTAAATTTCTTCAGAGAAAGGTAAATGGCTCAGTCATTCATTTACAGGTGTCTTTCCTTGTATATACAATTCACGATTCATCGACACATTAATAAACGTTCCAATAAGGATCAAAAACGTTCCAACAAGAATCAAAAATAATTCTGGTATTTTAGGAATATTTTGTTTCTTGATTAGATATCTCCTTTACAGGTATTCAGCTTTACAGCAGTATTTC
>NC_142947.1:39044491-39069491 GCF_046866305.1 Octopus bimaculoides | reverse complement strand
AAAGTACATCAGAATTGGCAGATATAACAGGACAGGTAGTGAGGGATAAATAATTAAGCCAAATCACGCACAACTCAAAAACTTATTTGTGTTTGAAATCTAACAGTACAAAGAACTGTGGCGACATTGCTCATTAATTAAAGCCTAATTGACTGATCATCCCACTGACATACATTGCTTTTTAGTTATTCTCAGTCACACTCGGCATGGCGCAAAGTAAGACCAGGCTGCAGCTTTTGAACTATTGCAGTCCATCAGACGCCCGTCTAAGACTGTCTGCTAACCTAGTTTTAACCTACATTTTCTATAGTTAGCGACACGTGGCTATTTTAAAAAATGACGTGTGTTTGTCTCTGTGTGTGTGTGCGTGCGTGTATGTAGTATAGAACTGGTCAGTACTGAAAGTAATGCCATCTTAATTCCCTATGGAGAAATAAACTGGAGACAGACTTATGTGTGCGGATGTGCCTATGAGTATTTGACTCTTTTTATCTCTGGCGACAGTGAAGGAAGAGAAAGAGGCAGAAAGAGAGAGAGAGAGAGAGAGAGAGAGAGAGAGAGAGGGGGGGGAGAGAGAGTGAGTAGAAAATGGGACAAGAACGCAAAACATCCAGACAGTTAGGTGATACAAAAAGGGACAAGAAAACGTCCAGACAGACGATGCAAAGAAAACAAGGACGGGTCATTCGGAGTTTTCAATCCTCAGTCGAGTCCCAGATTATCTTTGAGGATAGAAAACTGCGAATGACAGGTCCTTGTTTTCTTTGTGTCGTCTGTCTGGATGTTTTGTTGCTCCTTTTTTGTATCACCTAACTGAGGGAAAAACTCGGATCTAGTGAAATTTCCGAAGTCCTCTTACTCTCACTCGTTGATTTCCGCGCATTATTTTTTTAAATTTTGTTTCCCGGTAATATTGTAAAAATTAACCAAATTTTGAATAACAAAAATTAAATATCCCAAGGGGGCATCAGGATTTTAGAAATGATTTGATGGGGCATGGCCAAAAATCGGTTGGGAACCACTGCTCTAAACTCTCAGACTCTTTAAGAACGCAGCATTTCATCCAAAGCATTCAAAATATTATCGATGATAATATCGAAAAATCAATGAGGACTATCACCAAACAACTCATATTGATTAGCAAAACTGTGGGACACATGGATATTCGATATAAGTTGTGATGTATAGCTCAGTGGTAAGAACGTCGGGTTCACAACCATGAGGTTGTGAGTTCGATACCCTGACCGGGATTTGTGTTGTGTTCTTGAGCAAGACACTTTATTTCAAGTTGCTCCAGTTCACTCAGCTGTAGAAATGAGTTGTGACGTGACTGGTGCCAAATTGTATCGGTCTTTGCCTTTTCCTTAGATAACATCAGTGGTGTGGAGAGGGAAGGCTGGTATACATGGGCGACTACTGGTCTTCCATAAACAACCTTGCCCGAACTTGTGCCTGGGAGGGGAACTTTCTAGGTGTAACCCTTCGATCATTCATTACCGAAGGGAGTCTTTACCCTAAGTACATATAATGGTATGCATAGGAAACTGCTGGTCTTCTATAAACAACCTTGTCCGGTCTTGTGCTTCGGGTTTGGGGTGAAGGAACTTTCTAGGTGCAATCCTATGGAAGTTCATGACTGATTTTTATTCTTTAGCATTGAAGCTAAAGGCAGATTCATAGAATAATCTTACAGAGAGAGAGAGAGAGAGAGAGAGAGAGAGAGAGAGAGAGCTTATTGAAAATATATGTCGTTTTTTTTTTTATTAAAATAGTTTTTGCCTGAAGTTCGAAAACATCATATTTCTTTATTGCCTACAAGGGGCTAAACATAGAGGAGACAAACAAGGACAGACAAACGGATAAGGTCAATTCCATCGACCCCCAGTGCATAATTGGTACTTAGTTTATCGACCCCGAAAGGATGAAAGGCAAAGTCGACCTCGGCATAATTTGAACTCAGAACGTAACGGCAGACGAAATACTGCTAAGCATTTCGCCCGGTGTGCTAACGTTTCTGCCAAAGAAAATCTTTAAACATTAAAGAATAACATAAGACTTAAAAGTCAAAAGGAATATTTTCCATTGAGTTTTAATAATCAAGTAACAAAATATAAAATGGGAAATTTATTGTTGTCCTTTTTAAAGATCTTCTAGGATTGGTATATCTTTCGGAATGAACAAGAATGAAACAAATTCCCAGTCATTTACTAACAGTTACCTTTCTAGGAATATATAATTCACGATTAATTCGTTTCTACTCTAGGCACAAGGCTCGAATTTTTTTTTTTTTTTTTTTTTTTTTGATGAGGGGAGTCGATTAGATCTACCCCAGTACGCAACTGGTACTGAATATATCGACCCCGAAAGGATGAAAGGCAAAGCTTACTTCGATGGAATTTAATCTCAGAACGTAGCGACGTTTCTGCCAGCTCGCCGCCTTACAATTCCCGATTAATTAACACATTTATAACTATCCCAATTACAATCAAAAATGAATTTAAGAATATTTGTTTCTTGATTGGATATCAGCATTACAAAATTACTTCAGACGGCATCGCTTTTCCTTCCAAACCACATTTCAAATTTTCTATCAATAAATCATGCATTTCTATGCGAGTTTCAAAAGTGTCTGCTCCACAGTGAGCGGTTATGATAACATTTGGCATGGATAACAATGGGTGTCCTCGCGGCAGAGGTTCGGGTTCGGTGACATCCAAGGCAGCACTTTGAATTTCATTTGACTGAAGAGCTTTCACAAGGGCATCGGTGTCAACTACCTGTCCTGTGGCAAGAAAGGAGAAAAACAAAAGGGAAAATGGTAAAATAACCAATGGCTTTACACGGGAAAATTATGTATGTATGCATGCATGTATGTATGTATGTATGTATGTATGTATGTAGGTAGGTAGGTAGGTAGGTAGGTAGGTAGGTAGGTAGGTAGGTAGGTAGGTAGGTAGGTATGCGTGTGTGTTTCATGAAGTACATGGCTATGTCCAAATTTGTATGTTTCATTTTAGATTTTTCGTAGTTTCATATAAGTAAATAAATAAATAAATAAATAAATAAATATGTAGGCGCAGGAGTAGCTGTGTGGTAAGTAGCTTGCTTACCAACCACATGGTTCCGTGTTCAGTCCCACTGCGTGGCACCTTGGGCAAGTGTCTTCTACTATAGCCTCGGGCCGACCAAAGCCTTGTGAGTGGATTTGGTAGACGGAAACTGAAAGAAACCCGTCGTATATATATATATGTGTGTGTGTGTGTGCTTTTGTGTCTGTGTTTGACAACCGATGCTGGTGTGTTTACGTCTCTGTAACTCAGCGGTTCGGCAAAATAGACCGATAAAATAACTACTAGGCTTACAAAGAATAAGTCTTGGGGTCGATTTACTTGACTAAAGGTGGTGCTCCAGCATGGCCGCAGTCAAATGACTGAAACAAGTAAAAGAGTGTGTGTTGTGTGTGTATGTATGCATGTTGGTATGTATTTATGTGTGTGTGGTGGAGAAACTCTCCTTCACTGTGTACATAGTAAGGCGACCCACTCTATGCATTTATAGCTGTAATCAATTTGTTAAATTTTAATTTTTGCTGTTTGGATGCAGAAAATTTGCTTGCCAACGTCTCAGTGATAAAAACGATAGAAATCATTAGAAATCACGTATACATATATAGATACCATGAGATAAAGCTATATGCAATATACAGAGAGAGAGAGAGAGAGAGAGAGAGAGAGAGAGAGAAAGATAGAGATAATTGCAGTGTCTTTTCGCTATTTGTAAGGAAATTTATATAAATAAATAGATGACGTTACAATGGATTCTCCCCTAGGACCTACGTTTGCAGCATTCTATGCATCCAAAGTAGAAAAAAGCAAAAGTGGAACATATGATAAACACAAGATACATAGATAATGTATTACATGTAATGTATACATTGAAGGAAGTTGAGAGACTAAAGGATGACTCTGGACTAAACTTTAACATCTAGAATAATACAAACGAGACCCCGTTTTTGGACATAAATGTAAAGATCGAAACGGAAACGTTCATTACTAACTCTATTGTTTTTGAAGTTTAAATGTTTATAGATAGCTATGACTTAAAATGTTTCATATATGATGTTTTATCTCACCTCGACCAAAAGTGAAGTTTTCTTCATCAACCGGAATTCTTCTGTACTAATCAAGTTCATCGTTTGTTCTGTGCAAGGACAAGCAATAACAAGAACATCCGTTTCGGGTAACATATCATGCAAACGAGAGTAAAACGTAGCTTTGACTCGGTCTTCGTCTTCCCTGCTTCTGTAAAAATAAGGAAAACGTGTTCAAGATTTTGAACTCTAAATAGCTTTAGTAAGAACATAATAATAATAATAATAATAATAATAATAATAATAATAATAATAATAATAATAATAATAATAATAATGTGATGCATGTACCTGGTGTGCCCTTATCAGACGGGTAGTCATGATGGGTATACTGGGCTTCGTATATTTTACCCCAGTGTCACTTTGATGGCATGCACTGCTCTCTCACTCAATAATAATAATAATAATAATAATAATAATATTTTCGCCCAAAGGCTCAATACCTGTGGCTAGTCAATTACATCGACCCCAATACTCAACTGGTACTTATTTTATTGATCTCGAAAAAATGAAAAGCAAAGTCGACCTGAGCAGAATTTGAACTCATGACCTGAAGACAGACGAAATGGCACTGAGCATTTTGTCCACCATGCTAACGATTCTGCCGGCTCGCCGCTCTAATAATAATAATAATCCTTTCTACTATATGTACAATGCCTGAAATTTTGGGAGAGGAGGATAGTCGATTACATCGATCCCAGTACTTAACTGGTATTTAAGTTATCGATCCCGAAACGACGAAAGGCAAAGTCAACCTCGACGGAATTTGAACTGAGAACGTAATGGTGGACGAAATATCGCTAAGCATTTCGCCCGGCGCGCTAACGATTCTGCCAGCCCGTCGCTTTACGTAAATAATAAGGCCTGAGGGGTCCATAGATAGAAAATGATTGAGAACCCTAATGTAGACAAAAAAAAAACATACCCTAAGAAATTTCTCTTAAAATTATGCTAATAGACTGTGACACTTTGGCTTGCTTTCAATACATTTTTTAAAATAGTAACAATTATTACTTCCTTGCATATTACGCTCATTCTGTGGAGGCACAATGGCCCAGTGGTTAGGGCAGCGGACTCGCACTCATAGGATCGCGGTTTCGATTCCCCGACCAGGCGTTGTGAGTGTTTATTGAGCGAAAACACCTAAAAGCTCCACGAGGCTCCGGCAGGGGATGGTGGTGAACCCTGCTGTACTCTTCCACCACAACTTTCTCTGACTCTTACTTCCTGTTTCTGTTGTGCCTGTAATTCAAAGGGTCAGCCTTGTCACACTCTGTGTCACGCTGAATATCCCCGTGAACTACGTTAAGGCTACACGTGTCTGTGGAGTGCTCAGCCACTTGCCCGTTAATTTCACGAGCAGGCTGTTCCGTTGAGCGGATCAACTGGAACCCTCGACGTCGTAAGCGATGGAGTGCCAACAACAAATTACGCTCATCCATCTCTCTAGGCTGCAATCTTCATCACCCATCTGCAAAATTGTTCTGCATTAACTCTTTACTCTTTTACTTGTTTCAGTCATTTGACTGCGGCCATGCTGGAGCACCGCCTTTTAGTCGAGCAAATCGACCCCAGGACTTATTCTTTGGAAGCCTAGTACTTATTCTATCGGTATCTTTTTGCCGAACCCCTAAGTTACAGGGACGTAAACACACCACCATCGGTTGTCAAGCGATGCTGGGGGGGGGGGGGGGTGCAAACACAGACACACAAACACACATAAATACATATATATACATATATACGACGGGCTTCTTTCAGTTTCCGTCTACCAAATCCACTCACAAGGCTTTGGTCGGCCCGGGGCGATAGCAGAAGACACTTGCCCAAGGTGCCACGCAGTGGGAATGAACCCAGAACCATGTGGTTGGTAAGCAAGCTGCTTACCACACAGCCACTCCTGCGCCTATTAAATGCAGAACAATTTTTTGATACATTTAAAAATTAAAAAAAAGTATATTACAGTTGCCAATAAATAGAATACTTATCTTCTTACCTTCGTTTCCGATTGTGATAAAGGATTTTCATGCCGAATACGGTTGCTCTTAGAGCAATTTTAAAACCAACATCTCCCATACCAACGATTCCAAGAGTTTTATTCTTCACATTTGTGCCAAGTGTGCTCGGACAATCAAAGTTTGGATGTTCATTTCCCATTGCCATGCTGATACCTTTAAAATAAAATAAATATTTGGCATTTTCAAATGTAATTATGAATTTATGATTGAAAAGGATAATAACTGTTATTTTCCATTCAAATCTTTAGGTCTTACTGGTACATTCCCTACTTGGAGCCCCACAGCACTTACCATTTCCAAGTTCCTCACTTGCTGGGGCACCATGATGTCTCACTTGTTGGGGCATCATGATGTGTTGCTTGTTGGAGCACCATAATATATATATATATATATATATATATATATATATATATATATATATATATATATATATATATATATATATATATCTGTAAATAATATGTGACAATTATTCGGTAGCCATGATAAAACTCCGAGTTTCGGATGTCGAGGCGGAAACCCACGCCGTCATCTCTTCAATTATCTGACCATCGAAGAATGCTATGAAAATGACCGTTAAACAAAGGGAAATTACTGTGTGGTTATTAATGCAAAAGAGCTATTAGAATGACTACTAAGTGAGGGGAGGGAGTAAAGGTAAGGGAGTAAAAATGCCCATAGTATTCGCGTAAGCGCACCAGTCCATACATACACATGTGTGCCTGCACACCTACGTACATGCGCCTATATATATAGATATACTCGACCACTACATTTATAGTTTTTTTTCTCCTTGTTTCTCTCCTTGTTTCTTTCTGTGTTCCTTTCTGCTGAAGAGCGTAGGCTCGAAACGTCAAAGACTTTCTCTATTCCCGAGCGTTAAACTAATACAACCATTTGTTGTTTACACCACCTGTTTTCGTCTGTTGTTTTTTTTCGTAAATTCTCCCATATATTCTCATCCACCCTCATTTGAAGCACACACATGCTCACCCACACATTCGCAAAAAAAAAATAATAATAATAATAATGTTAAATTCAAATTACGACAAACGTAAATAAACAAACGAAGTTTGCTTTTTAGAACCGTTGAGATGTCTTTTAGACAGTTAAAGAAGTGATTTTAAATTCTCAATCGCAGAATAATGCTAATGATATAGCCAGAACAGGATAAACTATCCCTATTTTGCAGAGAAAAGTGTAGGTGGCTAGCTGTGGACTCGAACTCACATCCCCGTGATTACATGTCACGATGCTTTGACCGATTAAGCTAAACTACCCACTACAAATTCCTCTGCAAATTAAGATATATAAATCTCGCTTTATGAGACGCTCTCATATGTTAAATTCAAATCACTTCTTTAACTTCCTAATAATAATGTATATCTCCCTATACTTTTTACTTATATTTCTTATGTATTTTTTATATTTTTTTACATATTTTCAGAGATATTGTTTTATGTATTTTTCACACAGTTTTTCTGTATTCTATCTTCCACCCTGCTTTTATCCTGTGCGTATATAGATGTGTACATGGAACCTTTTGTGCATGCTTGTGGATGTGTGCGTGTGTGCGTGTACGTGCGTATATAGATGTGTGTGTGTGTGTGTGTGTCTGTGTGTGTGCATGCGAGAATGTGCGCATATAGACGTGTTTTACTCTTATGGCCTTTTTACACTTTTTTACACTTTTTTCTGTATTTTGCCTTTAGCCCTGTTGTTTGTCCCACCACCATTGCTTGACAACCGATGTTGGTGCGTTTGTAGAAGAGACTGATAGAATAAACACCAGACTTACAGGGAATAAGGCCAGGGGTCAATTTCTTCGACTGAAGGGCGGCGCTCCAGCATTGGCCACCGTCAAATGACTGAAATAAGTAAAAGAATAAAAGAATACCAGAATAACATTCCGTACCACTAAACCAAGAAGGTTCTTTGAATATGTATGATGTATTTTAAGGTTAAATAGTAATTCCGTTTACGTTTGTGTAGCTGAGATATTTTGGTTGGATTATTTAGTCATTGGTGTTACGTTACTTTCTATATTCTGTAACTGTCACAATATACTTTTCTAGGCCTGAAATGTTTGTGGGGAGGGGGCCAGTTGATTAGATCGACCCAGTACACAACTGGTAATTAATTCATCGACTTCGAAAGGACGAAAGGTAAAGTCGACCTCGGCAGAATTTAAACTCAGAACGTAAAGATAGACAGTCATAATATGCAAACATTTCTCCTGGTACCAGTACACTGTTTACAGATGCTTACATTTTTTTTATGTTTTCCGTGAATTTTTCACGGGTCCAGCTAGTAATATATTATAGCTAGGAATCACTGTTCTCATATCGGAGAAGATGTATCTTCTGTTATTATGCTGATTATAGGGATGTGGAGCAAAATTAACAACGGGGTTAATTATTTTCTCACCACCTATTTGAAACACTTGCATTGCAAGTATTACATCATCGTTTTGTATTGTTACATTTTATTTAGGAATAAAAATCGGTCAGCATAACTGTTGTTGTTGATGTTGAGTGAGTCGGACAGATATTCAGGTGACAGGTAATTTTATATATTATTTACATTCGAGTGTACGGAGCAAATCCGCTAAATGATAATTGTTTTATAGAAAGAATATGGGGCAAAGCGTATATTTAGAGAATTTATTATAAAAATGAAAATAAAAATAAAGAATAAAATATAGTAATAAGACATATATATCCAAAGCATACTTAAGCATCAAATAAAAGTAATTGTGAATGTGATTATAAAAATATAAGTATGAATATATTATTAGTAGTTATTAAATATTATTAAGTATGCAGCATATTAATCAATTTTATAATTAACCTAAATGATTATGAAGAGAAAAATTAGGGTGAATATATTTAAAATACATCGTTTGTTGCTAACACAACGTTTCAGCTGATATACCCTCCAGCCTTCATCAGGTGTCTTGGGGAAATTTCGAACCTGGGATCTCATTCCTAAGGTATTTTTCGATGTTATTATTATCATTATTATTATCATCATTATTGTTATTGTTCAAGTCACTGCTTGGAATCGAACTCGGAATCTTGGGATTAGTAGCCCGCGCTCTTAACCACTACGCCATATGCCCGTGGGTACATCAGCCGAAACGTTGTGTTAACATAATGTACATAATTGCTCATCTCTTAAATATAGAAAGGTAATTTTATATCAAGAAATTTTTCCTCAGTTTAGATCTGATTGTAACTGAGGTTGCTAACAATATCTGGATAATTTTTGGTGTTTAACAATCAACATTTTTTTCTCTTCAGTAGTAGAACATAGTCGAGATTTTATATGAATGCCTATTCAAGTTAACCTCAATTATGTTTATATCGCACAGATTGAAAGAAATTAACGAAGTAACTCAGTTGCAGAAATTAACAAGTGCGCTGTGGTGGAGAAAATAAAAACAGAATTCATCTAGAGGATATAATTCTCCTTGTTTAGAATTACCTACCCTGAATAATAAAACCACTTACTAGTCAATATTTTCCGGGTCGATGTTAATATTAAAGTAATGGCAAGGTCTGCTGTACTGTCGGAAATAACGTATCTCGTGTTTCCAACTCGTATTCCTTTTTCTTTAGCACTTTTTAGATCGATATGGTCCACTCCTACTCCAAAACTTGCAATCACTCTCACGCTTGGCAGAGTTGTTAAAAGCTGGTCTGTAACGTAGCACTTCTTGCTTACTGCGACGATACCAGTAATATCTTCCTTTATGTCTGGATTCTGTGCAATATCATTCTGGAAGACAATTTGAAAAGAAGCTCTGAGGCGACTCAAAAGCTGTTTAAATAATTCGTCTTCCACCTCATAATCCTCGAAGTGTTGCAGAGTTATTAGAACCGAAGCCTTCATATCTGCAGTCATATTCAAATGTGACGTGATCGACAGATTTCTGTCGCTCTTTTCAATGAAAGAGACGGTTTGCTCAGTCATGCATTTATTTTAATGTTTTTTTTTACTTGATTCAGTGATTGGACTGCGGCCATGCAGGGGCACCGTCTTGAAGGGTTGGAGTTGTCGGTCGTAACCGATACTCTCTTTTACTCTTTTACTTGTTTCAGTCATTTTGGCTGCGGCCATGCTGGAGCACCGCCTTTAGTCGAGCAAATCTACCCCAGGACTTATTCTTTGGAAGCCTAGTACTTATTCTATCGGTATCTCTTTTGCCGAACCGCTAAGTTACAAGGACGTAAACACACCACCATCGGTTGTCAAGCGATGTTGGGGGGGGGGGGACAAACACAGACGCACACACACACACACACACACACACACACACACACACACACACAGATATATATATATATATATAACTCTGTATCTCAACTCTTACAAGACACTACGTACTATGAAAGAGTAGTCAACTACCAACAAACAAGAACAATGACCAAATTAAACACACTCATTTGCCAACATCGAAACAACTTAACGACGAAGGATACGCAAAATCACACACACACCAATACAATGCAAACCTCCGACACGAACACACTTACACACACACATATACACACACACACACAATCACAGTATCTCCACACCAGAGCACAAACCCACATACATTTCAAGAAAAAACACATGCGCATATATACACTTACAATACAATTGTAGCAACCACAACCAACACCCATACACACACATGTAAACAGGTCCATGCACACACACCTACACACCACTCCGGCAACCACAAATCATATTCACACACGCATATTTGCATACATATGTACACACACATACAAACAGCATATGCCTGTTCCCCAGTAAAAATGTCACACACACACACTCAAAAGAAAAACACACAATACAATCCCAGCAATCACAACAAACACCCACAAGCACACATGCACAGAAGCATGCACACACAATGACACACCTCCTCGACAAATACAAGCCACATAGACGCACTCACACAAACACACCCACACGTATACTGTACTAACAATACAAACAAAACTAATCACTCACAATTACAGCACACACACATGTACACATATACACCAGGAAACTACACAAACCATACCCACACACACACATACACACACATACAAACGCATACCCAGTACCAACATACACGGAACACACATGCACACACATACACATCACCTGGATAAACCCAACGTACAAGGACACCTAATAAAAACAACACACACACATACATGCTCACACACACATGCACCCTCATGCACACACATACAGTTGCTCTCTCACACACACACGCACCACAATGACAACTCAAACACAAACATACTTAGAGACACACACATAACACCTCCACCAACACACAACACAAATAGACATACGTACACATACATATGAACCATCAGACACACATACGGTTGCTTACACACACACACACACACCACAAGGGTATTTAAAACAACACACTCACTCAGACAGAGAGAGACGCACACACATTCACGTACACACACACTCCCACACTCACACAAACGTGCACACACATACACACACCATCCTACCATAGATAAAACACACAATACTCATATACACATGCCACACACGCACGCACGCACGCACACAGACATAGACATACACATACATATGAACCATCACACACATACGTTTGCTTACACACACACACACACACACACACACCACAAGGATATTTAAAACAACACACCCACTCAGACAGAGAGACACACACACACTCCCACACTCACCCAAAACACTCCCACGCACACACACAGATGCACACATACATACACACACATACGCACACACCCTCACACATACATACGGTTGCTCTCACACACACACCACAAGGACGATCAAAACAACACATACACACTCAGACAAAGAGATATGCCCACAGTCTCACGTACACACACCTAACATCCCCACCGACACAAAAAACACTCAAACACACACTCATATACACATTCCACAATAAACTCTGGGACCAATAAAAACGGCACACACACACACACACACACACGGACACAAACACACATATATACACACACACATAGAGATGTGCACAAGACCAGTCCCAAAAACCAGTGAACCATGACAGACTGTCACAGACCAACCAAAAATAAAATAAAAAATCCTTTTTAACTCTTCTTCCCTCCCACCCCAGCTAGCCAGTCATACTGTCTCTTAAGACAGTAAAACATTCCCTCAATATACACAAGAGGAAAAAGCCAGGTCAGTTCCTCCTCAACTTTATTCGATTATCAAAGAATATGTATAAGAATATGTATATGTATTATTCCATATGTGTATTTTCATACACTGTTTTTAACATTTTCATTTTAATATCAGAGAATGTGTGATAATCAGTATGTAACAATACAAAGTTCATACAAAGCTTTATACTTTAAATATATTTTATCATCAAAGAATGTATATATGCATTTTAATTCTCGAACTGTTTTTTAACATTTTTTATTATTCTCAAAGACTTTTGATAATCTTTTTCTAAAAAAGTGAAACCGGTTAAGTAAATAAATATTTTAAAAAAATAAGTGCATTTTCAAACCTTCTTTCATATATATATATATATATATATATATATATATATATATATATATATATATACATATACATATATACGACGGGCTTCTTTCAGTTTCCGTCTACCAAATCCACTCACAAGGCTTTGGTCAGCCCATTGCTATAGTAGAAGACACTTGCCCAAGGTGTCACGCAGTGGGACTGAACCCGGAACCATGTGGTTGGTAAGCTAGCTACTTACCACACAGATACATGATGATGGTTCTCACAGAGTATGTCTTGTTAAAAATGTGTGTAACTCAAAGGCGAAGTTTCAAGCAATATGATTTATTTTTCGTTACATTTACAATTATAAATCGACCGTGTCGAATCGATGAAAATCAACATGTAATTTTAACTGTATGCATTTGTTGACGATCTGCTTAGCCTTGTGAATTTACTAGTGAGGAGAGGGTGTGTGACAGATGTTTGATAGAAAAGGTAATCTGTAAATGTGGTAGGCGTGGCAGTTAAATAGATTAATCAAGTGTGAGTAGATGAATGTCAGTGTGAAACAAATGAGTTGGGGAGAAACGAGAGATGCTTACAGCAGTTTTCGTTTGACCCAGTGGCATCGTTTCTCGTTCAGCCCAAAACGGTCAAGCAACAGGCTGTCATGACCGCAAGCAGGGAACTGCATCCCTTTGGCTGGTCAGTTGGTCGTATTTATAACAGTCTGTAGTCGATAGAAAGCGGGAACAAACCTTAGCTAAAGTGCGACCGGTAATTCTGAGACGCGCTTTCAAATCTCAGGCGATAGAGCCGATATTCGTTCTTTATAAACTTCCTTGTAGATGATGATTTCTGTTTGGTCGACACTAATTTTTAAATTACTGGAGTCCGCTGCCCTACGCATAGCGACGTATAACTGGCCGTGTGTAAACATCGGAGTGGATAAAAATACACCTACACGTGCAGAATCTTTAGTGTTACTAAAAGTCAGTGGAGGCGCAATGGCCCAGTGGTTAGGGCAGCGGACTTGCGGTCATAGGATCGCGGTTTCGATTCCCAGATCGGGCGTTGTGAAGTGTTTATTGAGCGAAAACATCTAAAGCTCCACGAGGCTCCGGCAGGGGATGGCGGCGAACCCTGCTGTACTCATTCACCGTAACTTTCTCTCACTCTTTCTTCCTGTTTCTGTTGTGCCTGTAATTCAAAGGGCTAGCCTTGTCGCACTGTGTCACGCTGAATATCTCCGAGAACTACGTTAAGGGTACACGTGTCTGTGGAGTGCTCAGCCACTTGCACGTTAATTTCACGAGCAGGCTGTTCCGTTGATCGGGTCAACTGGAAACCTCGACGTCGTAAGCAACGGAGTGCCAACTACTACAACAGTGTAGGACCTCGTTTGGCCCTGCCTTCCTGAGATTCAAAACCAAATCTAGAAATTCTCCCTGGCCATACAACATATTGTCCTGCCAAAAGTGAACGTGTTTTCCGCTTGACTCATAACATTGTTATGTCATAGAAACTTTAAGTAAACAAAGTTTGACCTACATTAATTTAGCCATTATTGGAAAGGTATATCCATTTTCTTAGCTACACTGCACAGTTATAAATACTAATATTTTCTAAGAAAAAAATCAGTGGGAGCGACCGACCGACCGGCACGAACGAAATACAATGATACAGTTGTCTTTGTCCACCACTCTTACTTTCTCATTCGCTCACTTTTGACAACATCATTTGATCTATTTCGTTACGGTTGCTAGAATGACAGAGAATAAGTCCAACGCCGTCTACCCTTTTACAACAAAATATAACTCGTTACCTCGCATGCTTTCCGACTGTTTTTATACACGTTTGCCTACCATGGTTTGGCTTTTAATTATATGTAATGGAGAAATAAATATATGATCTACGACTTTGGCCACTGTCTTTCTTTCTTGGAGTCAGCACCAGTATCATCGTCTTTGCTTTCAACACAGGCAACAATCGTTACATTCTGGTAACCTCTACGTAACAACCCCTCATAACATTTTTATTCCTTTAGAATTTTCAGAATCTTTTTCGGAATTTGTGTTTTACACACGGGAATTCATACACGAAATTGAATTGCAAGCTTTATTCTACTCCGATGACGGAGACTCGATATATCCAATGTTAATTGCTTCGATTATGGTCGCATATTGTGATGAACTACATCTACCAGCATTATGATGGATCTCCGAGCCCTCAGAAACAGTTGTTGGACTTATAATAATTTCCCCCCCCCCTGCCTTTAATTCTCTCTGCCGTTTGTATTCTGTGTTAGTTGGATCTATCAATGTAAATATCTATATTTATTTATTTATGCGCCCTTTTAAAGCCTAGCCAGGCTCATGGGCCCGGTTTCTAACTTAAAAAGACAGTGAAAAATTCTTTTGAAATGGTCCATTGGGGTAATAGAATAGGGTGTTCAAACACAGGCCGAGTGCTCCGTAGTGGATAGACAATGCAATCTTAGTACATAAGACACAACAGTTGATGGTGCTATGACCTTATGAGAAACGGTAGCATATTCTCTTCAGATGATTGTAATTATGTCAACTGGCCTCGTTACTGTTCTTACGCAAAACAAAGCCATTAAAACTTGGATATCTTAATCGTAAACACAGGATAATATTGACGATGTATCAAACATCTTCTAAACGTGTTGCCTTGACCAGTAACATTCGCAATACTCAGAAAATTGTTGTGATATTACAATCGATACAATACAGCAGAATAACCTTATAAGAAAGCTTATGAAAAGTATGCGCACATTTTATTTTATTAAAATACATTTAGCGTTTACAGATCAGAAATTAACTATGAGGAAAATACTTAAACATTAAAGAAAAATGATCATCTTTAAAGTAAAAAAGAATTATTTTCCTTTTATCTTTAATAATCAAGAAATAAAATAGCAAATAAGACGTTTTTTTTAAAAATTAATCTACCTTTCGCAATTGCCATATCTTTAAGTAGGTGCCAAAATGAAACAAGTTTCTTAGTCATTCATTTCCGGGTATCTTTCTTGGGGTATACAATTCACGATTCATTAACACATTTATCAAAAATAATTCTCTGCAATTTTAGGAATATATTGTTTCTTGATTAGATATCAGTATTACAAAATTACTTCAGACGGCATCACTTTTCCCTCCAAACCACATTTTAAATTTTCTATTACTAAATCAATCATTTCTAAGCGAGTTTCGTAAGTGTATGTTCCACAGTGAGTGGTTATGACAACATTTGGCATGGATAACAATGGGTGCCCTCGCGGTAGCGGTTCAGGGTCGGTGACATCCAAGGCAGCACTTTGAATTTCATTTGACTGAAGAGCTTTCACAAGTGCGTCTGTATTAACTATCTTTCCTGTTGAAGAAGAGATAAACAAAAAGAAAAATGGTCAAAAAATTGATGGCTTTATATAGAAAAGATAACCGTTTCTATTTTAGAGATTTATTGTTGATTTGGAACAATAACTCTTCTGAATTCATATACGATGTTTCTAGAACTTCACACTCTTAAGAACTCATTATATTTGGCATTTGTTTTGACCATTAGCATCTTGTATCTACAGTCATTTGTTTGTGCATTCAAATTTTGACTATTAGGTGTTTATTTATTTTTCTGCATCAGTAGTGACGTGTTAATTTTATGATGTTTCCTTGTTAATTTTGGCATGGAACTGCAAGCTGTGTATGGTTTCATAGTTAATCTTGTATTTTTGTGTTAAATGTGTGAAACAGGTATGCATTTTTCTCCAGTATTTTCCTAATTTCGGTTTGTGGTGTTTGGTGTAATGTGCAACAGTTTCATGTGGCAAATGTAAGGTGAACCTATTAGAGAGTTTCTGTCCAATGTAACAGTTAATGTCTTAAAGTTTGTAACTATCAGTTTTACAATCAAATTGATAAACCACATGGGTCAATAACAGTTTGTCCTCGGGCTCGCATGTTTGAGGCACATTATTGATAAAAAACCTTTTGGTTTTGGTGTTTTTGTAGTACGTCATTAGTTTAAGCTTATGTTTGGGTGTGATACATTTTGTATTGCGTTTCACGAGGGTTTATATTATATGTTCATCTGTTTTATATATCCTTGGTTGCAGATATATGATTTTAACGAAACAGGAGTAAAGCAGTGTATTCACAGACGTAACTTCCGACAACCAACACGTGAGACTCTAATGCTTTTTTCCTGCCTCAACGAGACACGTTACTCTTTATAAGTGTTCAACGAGTCCACTTTTTAATCACACAGGGGTGTTAATGTCTATCACCACAACAATCTGTTTGATATAGTTTTGTACATTTGGTTCATGGAATCGTTTTTTTTCTTCTCTGTGTGCTTTGACTACTTCCTTTGGATGTATTCTCTGATATATTTGCGGTATTATATTAGTGTTTGTATGTCTGCCTTTATACTATGATCCCTTGTCTATTATTTAATTAGTTTAATTCTATGTTTTCCTGTTTGTAGTGCATTGATTGTGGACGATAATATACATACTCTCCGGAGGTGTGAGTTTTACTGCTGACATCTTATACTTGTGTCTCTGTGTAAATATATGCATTTGTTTCATTGCAATCCGTTGCAGGGTTACTCATTTTTGCCAGCTGATCGGACTGAGGCAATGTGAAATGAAGTGTTTTGCTCAAGAACACAACTCACCGACCGGTTTACGAATCGAAACCGCAATCTTACTAAGCCATGCGCCTCCTCGTCATGTATGTGCGCCCGCGCGCACGTGTGTGTGCACGCACGAGTTTGTTTATGTACACATATTTGTGTGTGTGCGTGTGTGTGTGTGTGTGTGTGTGTGTGTGTGCACGCGCATGTATGTGCGTGTGAGACTGCATGTATATATGTATAATGATTCCGTTTGTACATTTATTTATTATTATAGTTAATTTGTTTAGTTGTTTGGATGCAGAAAATTTGTTCACCAAACTCGAGACAGGCATGATAAAGATCATTATAAATAATGTGTATAAATACCCTAAAATAAAATACGTGTGATACTAGCCAACTTATTAAAAGAGACTATTTGATATAAACAAATAAAGTGTCTTTTCGCTGCTCACATGAAAATTTATATAACATTCAAACTTTGAGATGGAGTGACCATGGGTTCTCCTCAAGGACCAATGTTTGCAGCATTCTATTTGTCCACAATAGAAAACAATAAAACAAAAGTAGGAATAGATAATATATACCAGATATGTAGGTAATACGCAAGTTGTGGCGTATACACTTAAGGAAGTTGAGACACGAGACGACTTACAAAAGAGCTCTGTACAGAAATTTAGTAAATGACACCTCGTTTTTAGACATAAATGTATAGATTGAAAACAGAAGCATTCATTTACCAACTCAATAATTTTTAAAGTTTAAATGTTTAAAGACATTCAAGAATTGAAATGTTTCCCAAGTGATGTATTATCTTACCTCGAGCGATGTTTACCAAAAGAGAAGTTTTCTTCATCAACCGGAATTCTTCTGTACTAATCAAGTTAATCGTTTGTTCTGTGCAAGGACAAGCAATAACAAGAACATCCGCTTCGGGTAACATATCTTGCAAACGAGGGTAAAACGTAGCTTTGACTCGGTCTTCGTCTTCATTGCTTCTGTAAATTTAGAAAAAATGTATTCAATATTTTGCCGTCTAAACAGCTTCAGTAAGAACATAATAAATAATAATAATTCTTTCTACTAGAGGCACAAACCTCAATATTTTACTGGTACTTAATTTATCGACCCCGAAATAAAATGAATGATAATATTGACTTCAGCGGAATTTGAACTCAGAATGTAGTGGCGGATGAAATGTCACTAAGCATTTTGCCCGGTGTGCTAACGATTCCGCTGGCTCATCGCCTCAATAATAATAATAATAATAATAATAATAATAATAATGTAGGCACAAGGTCTTGAAAATTTTGAGGGAAGGGGGCTAGTCAATTATATCGAATCCAGTGCGTAACTGGTACTTATTTCGTCAACCTTGAAAGGATGAAAGGCAAAGTTGATCCCAACGGAATTTGAACTCAGAGTGTAACAGCAGACGAAATACCGCTAAGCATTAAGCCCAGCATGCTAACAATTCTGCCAGCCCGTCCCCTAACAAATAATTATAATAATAATGATAATAATAATAATAATAATAATAATAATAATAATAATAATAGTGGTTGGCGATATGTGCATTTCTGATCACGAGCAGAACTAGTGGGGGAGCATTATAGCCATGTATTGAGAGGAATTCTTTGGGGTTTGGATAATTCACCTCTGGAAACATGGGTGTTTTGTTCAACATCCTTAAAGACCCCTTAAAGGATGGGCTATTCAACCTGAAGAAAATTCTAACTGGGGTCCCCACCTGCAAGGTCATGTGCTGTTTATCTTGATATGAGATCACCATATCACGCACGTATGGTTGTGGTGCATGTGCCTAGTGTACCCTTATAAGACAGGTAGTCATGATAGGTATATTGAGCTTCGTATATTTTACCCCAGTGTCACTTTGATGACATACACTGCTCTCTCACTCAATAATAATAATAATAACAATAGTAAATTGGGAAAATGTGGAACCTCAAGACTAAAACATTACCTGTTGTCATAGATGCCTGAGGAATGATAACAAAAGGGGCTGATTCCTACCTAGTTCAGGTACCAGGAAACCCCAGAATGGCAGAAATTCAAGAGATAGTGCTCGTGGGAACTGCCCATATCCTACGTAAAATACTGTCTATGTAATCTCAAATTTTAAAACAAATTCATAATTTTCATATGTTTTCTTAAACATTCTCTAGAACACTATTATATACAAAACCAAATATATGACACCCTAAGCATAACACCAACATGAACTTCTAACTTGTTGTCTCTGTGTGAGACTTGGAGTCAACTTGTACAAATACAAAGCAAAAGTTAAATATGTAATAATAATAATAATAATTTTGGCAGAAGGCTAGCAATTTCGGGGGAAGGGTAAGTCAATTACATCGACCCCAGTTTGCAATAGGTACTTATTTTATCGACCCCCCCCCCCGCCCACAAAATAAAGATGAAATTCAAAGCCAACCGTGGAAGAACTTAAACACAGAACATAAAGACGAACAATATTCTGCTCTGTGTTTTGTCCTTTATGCTAACGATTCTGTCAGCTCGCCAATTCTTTCTATTCTAGATACAAGGCTTGAAATTTCAAGGAGGATGCTAGACAACTGCATCAATCCCAGTATCTGACTGGTTCCTATTTTATCGACCCTGAAAGAATGAAAGGCAAAGTCTACCTCGCCGATGGTTGCACTTAGAGAGTTAAGTCTCAATCAACATTAGCACCACGAAGAGGAATGAGTTCTTCAAAAGCTTACACTTGAACTATTTCTTTGAGAAAATCTTGGAGAGGGATGATTCACTCCGTTAAGCTGATTTTCACAAGATAGGTGTAACTTAGGGATTTGGCAAAACAGACTGATATAATAAGTGTCAGGCTTAAAAGAGTACGTACTAGGGTCGATTCATTCCACTAAAAATACGTTCTAGGTGGTGCTCCAGCATGGCCACAGTGTTATGAATGAAACAAGTAACAGATAGAAGATAGATATACTGCATAAATACAAAGTATTTTAGATGGACCCTAAAACCACAGTTGCTACCTTTATTGCAGTTATCAGAAGTTAATAGTGAGAGATAAAGTTTTAGAATTACTTATCGCCATACCTTTGTGTTCTGTTATGATAAAGGATTTTCATTCCAAATGCCGTTGCTCTTAGAGCGATTTTAAGCCCAATATCTCCCATGCCAACAATTCCAAGATTTTTCTTCGCCACATTTGTGCCAAGTAAGCTCGGACAAAAGAAGTTTGGATGTTCATTTTCCATTGACATGCGAACACCTTTGAAATAAAAATATATATATATATATACATATATAGTCGATTCAAACATGAAAGTTCGTGCCGATTTATAGTATCTTACTTTTCGACTTATTTGCCATGAAACCACCTCAATTCTGGGAAGAAGGTATTTTCAAGTTAAAGGAAAGATGGAGACGCATTGTGCAACAAAATGGTTCATATTTGGTTGATTAAAAATGTAATGGCAAGTATTTATTGACCTTTTTCTTTCCTTTAAAAATCAGCATGAACTTTCCGGACAGCCCAATAAATAATAAATGAGTGGAAATCGAACCGGTGAGTGTGACAGATAATAACACACTAAAAGAGAATGACTCTCCCCAGACACAACAAAATTTGCTTCCACACACGAATTTACATAAAGAATCTTGCAAACCAGATACAAAAGCAAAATTATAATTAGTGATCAACAAATTATGTGGGAATCTTTGGTTTAACGTATATATTTCTCCCGATTATACTTCGGACGAAGTTTTACTAAACAACAACTTCAGCTCTTGAACATAGTCGAGTTTTTTTAATTTTTATATGAATGCCTACAGCAAGAGTTAGGCCTAACACAGGGGTCACCAAAGGGCGTACAACGGACTGCCTTGGAGTTGGCGAGGAATTACAGGGGTTCGATGAAAGCCAAGAAGTCGAATGGGGATCGGCGTGCGAAAGACCAGCTCACCCAAATGAACTACTTGTAATACTTTGTCAGCACCATGCTCGTCCTTCACATTGATGTTGTCATTTTCAATAAAAGATATTCCAGCAATATGATGCGTTTTTCACATTTTCTAACCGTGGAAATAATTTCATAATAATCGAAAGTTTAAAACTCTATACTCGTACACGTAGTTTTAAATGTAAAAAGTGTGTCATCTTCAATAGAATTTCTTAATTTGTCGTACATGTATGGTCGAGCTAACATTTTAATTACCAGTATTAGTACGTGGTACGCATTCTTCATGGTAAGGTATTAAGATGTTTTGAATGAGGAGGGTGGTCGATGCGGAAGGAGAAGTAGCTGAAAAGGATCGATGGTCAAAAAAGTTTGGCGACCCCTGACTTAATACATCGTAAAACAAATACCACCATGAGTGATATACAAACAACTATGGAAAAAGCAAGCCGCTGGATCTGGTTAAAAAGAGACAATGAGCAATAGCTAGAAGAATATTGAGCTAAATTTGATGACCAGTTAATCTAGCAGGCAGGGCCTCATTTCAGTGAAGCGGGGTGCCGGTCCGCAATGATGCCGTCAAGAAGTAGTCACCGAAACGGCACGCATTCTCTCCTGATGACCCCATAAACCTGCTGGTATCCAGTATGCAGAGCTTTCAACTGGTAGCTCTTGCATCTGCATGCTGCATGTTTTTGCTCAATAAACACTCACATCGCCCGGTCTGGGAATCGAAACCGTGATCCTATGACCGCGAGTCCGCTGCCCTAACCACTGGGCCATTGCGCCTCCACAGCATCGCATAACGAAAAGAAATTCGAGCAAAGAATATTTTCTTAAGATTTAAAGGGAAATAATTCTTTAAGTTTAGAATTATCTACCTTGAATGACATAACTTACCTTGAACTATTTTCCGTGTCACAACTAGTATTAAAGTTATAGCAAGTTCTGCTGTACTGTCAGAAACAACATATCTAGTGTTTCCAACTCGCAACCCTTTTTCTTTAGCCCATTTTAGATCAAGATGATCCACTCCCATTCCATGGTTTGAAATTACTCTTAGATTTGGAAGAGTTGTTATTAATCTGTTTATGACGTTCGAATCGGGACCCGGTGTAACAATGCCAACAATGTCTTTCTTTATGTTCGGATTCTGTTGGATATCGTCCAGAAAATTAACTTGAAAATGATTTCTCAGGCGACTTAAACATGTTTCAGTTAAATTGCTCCTCAACTTAGTATTATTTACAGTCCGTAAGCAAATTAAAACTGAAGGTTTTATCTGCATCGCCATGTTTAAATGCCACGTCATTCAGTAATAATTGTGGCTTTGTCGAATGAACTGTGAGAGGATCTTCTCAGTTCACACCTCTGTTATCTTTTGCATATCACTTTTGTTGTTGTTGTTGTTTCAAGTACATGACGATAGACATATATAATAATTAATGAAGGAATTAATCAATGACAAGTCAAGTGATGAACGATGATAGTAGTGGTGTTGCTGCTTCTCTTAAAGTTACGCTTGACTGAGCTGAAAGTTTATTATCAATTGTAATAAGCGCGATACAGCGTGTGACCAAGACCGTTCCTTTTTGAAATACTTCTACAAACTTCCTGGCGGGTTTTTTAACTACTTGCTTTGGAAAGACTTCCGCCCCCCCCCCCTCCATTTTCTCTCGAATTTGTTTATTTAAAAAATTTTTTTTTTTTGCCAAAAGCCCTCGTTTCCGAATACGGAGGTTCCGGAAAATTGCCAGAAATCGGCATTGTTAAATTCCCCCGCCCCCTCCCCCCAATCTTCAATTTTGACTTTTTTCCCCAACACTAACCCTAATCCTAACTGTAACTACACAAATGTTTTGAAATTTTTGTCCTAATCATGTCTGTATTTTTCTGCATATTTAGAAAAAAAAAAAAATCTTAAACAAAAGCTTTACAAAAATTTTTGGAAATTTTTTTTCAGAATCACAATCTCCATATTTTTCCGCATATTTTGAAAACAAAATTCTGAAAAAAGTAAAAAAATGAAGGAAATGGGGGTGGGGTGGTAATTTAAAAATGCCGATTTTTGCCAATTTTTTTGCAGATCCGTATTCTCCATAGCTGAAAAGCGGGGGTTTGTGTCGCAAAAAAAAAAAAAAGAAAAAGAAGTTTTTTAATTGGGTGGTTTTTGTGGGGGACAGGTGGAAGTCTTGCCCCTGTCTGCTCACTTTCTCACTCATTTTCTATAGCATTGACCTGAAGCAAAAGAAAATATGTCGTTTGCCTAAGATTAACAATAGAGTTGAACATGGGACCTCGTATTTATGAACTGAACAGCTTAACCATTCGACGAAGGCTTAGCTAAGCATTTCACCTGGCGTGCTTACAATCCTGCCAACTCATCACCTTTGTTGTATAATATAATAATGACACAAAAAGTGTATTCTGGCAAGTCAGCAATGTTTAATAAAATGTGGGTGATAAGCTTTGACTATCAATTACTGATTGCGATATAGAGATTAAATAAGTATTATCTGTGACATAATTCAGTACTGTAAGTAAAATGTAAGTCTGAAACAGTAGTGTAAGCAAGAGATAAATCCACTCACAGTGTTATATAAACAGTAAAAAAGTTGTGAAAATAGAAATGATCCCTAATATAAATAAAGTGCAAAATAATGTTGGCATACTTGAATGGAGTTTTGGCAATTTAGGATAGAATATCTTAAATATTAAGAAAAATATTATTTTATTAATGTAATAAAAAGAAACAATTTATCATCATCATTAATAAAAAAAGTTTTTGATGTGAATAAATAAATTTCCATTCTCTTCTTGGTTTTTAAGTATATATATATATATAGTAAAAGAATATATATTCATATATATATATATATATATATATATATATATCATCATCATCATCATAATCATTTAACGTCCGCTTTCCATGCTAGCATGGGTTGGACGGTTTGACTGAGGACTGGTGAGCCAGATGACTGCACCAGGCTCCAATCTGATTTCACAGAGTTTCTACGGCTGGATGCCCTTCCTAACGCCAACCACTCTGAGAGTGTAGTGGGTGCTTTTACATGCCACCGGCATGAGGGCCAGTCTGGTGGTACTGGCAACGGCCACGCTCAAATGATGTTTTTACGTGCCACCTGCACAGGAGCCAGTCCAGCGGCACTGGCAATGTGATCCCGCTCAAATGGTGCTTTTTACGTGCCACCAGCACAGAAGCCAGTCAGCTTATCTGGCAACAATCATGCCCAGATGGTGCTGTTAACGCTCCACTAGCATGGATGCCAGTTAGGCGGTGCTGTCATCGAATTTGATTTCGATTTCGATTTCACTTGCTTCAACAGGTTTTCGGAAGCAGAGTTTAGTGTCTAATGAAGGAAAGTTACGCATAAGTGGGCTGGTTACACCACTGGCATAGGCCATGGGTTATGGTCTCACTTGGCTTGCTGGGTCTTTTCAAGCACAGCATATTTTCAAAGGTCTCGGTCACTAGTTATTGCCTCAGCAAGGCCTAATGTTCAACGTTCGTGCTTCACCACCCCATCCCAGGTCGTCCTGGATCTACCTCTTCCACAGGTTCCCTCAACCGCTAGGGGGTGGCACTTTTTCACACAGCTATCTTCATCCATTCTCTTATATATATATATATATATATATATATATATATATATATAATTATATATACTAGATGGACCCATGAAAAATAC
>NC_142947.1:39026991-39041991 GCF_046866305.1 Octopus bimaculoides | reverse complement strand
TCAGAACAAAAGTAGTTTTAAGATTCGTTTCAGGTAGAAAAATAAACCTAAGTAAAAATCAATGTGATGGAGGAGTAACCATGTGATAAATAGCCTGCTTACCAACCACATAGTTCTAGGTTCAGTCCCACTGCGTGGCACCTTGGGCAAGTGTCTTCTACTATAGCCTCAGGCTGACCAAAGCCTTGTAGTGGATTTGGTAGATGGAAACTGAAAGAAGCCCGTCATATATATGTATGTGTGTGTGTGTGTGTGTGTATTTGTCCCCCCCACCATCATCACTTGACAACCAATGCTGGTGTGTTTACGTCCCCGTAACTTAGCAGTTCAGCAAAAGAGTCTGATAGAAATAAGTACTAGGCTTACAAAGAATAAGTCCTGGGATCGCTTAGTTCGACTAAAGGCGGTGCTCTAGCATGGCCACAGTCAAATGCCTGAAACAAATAAAAGAACAAAAGCATATGTATTTGTTTTTTGCTGCATAAGAAATTAAACCTTGGTGTAATATTGGACACTGCTGGACATAAAGCACCCCCTCATACACAAACATGTACACACACACACACACACATATATATAGATATATACAATGGGCTTCTTTCAGTTTCCGTCTACCAAATCCACTCACAAGGCTTTGGTCAGCCCGAGGCTATAATAGAAGACACTTCTATATATATATATATATATATATATATATGTATATATATGTGTTTGTGTGTCTGTGGAAACTGAAAGAAACCCATCGTATATATGTGTGTATATATATATATATATATATATATATATACATATATATATATATATATATATATATATATATATATATATATATATATATATATATATATATATATATATACACACATATATATACGATGGGTTTCTTCAGTTTCCTTAGACACACAAACACAAACTGAAAGAAACCTGTCGTATATATGTGTGTATATATATATATATATTATATATATATGTGTGTGTGTGTGTGTGTGTGTGTGTGTGTGTATACACACATATATATACGACGGGTTTCTTTCAGTTTCCATCTACCAAATCCATTCACAAGGCATTGGTCGGCCCGAGACTATAGTAGAAGACACTTGCCCAAGGTGACACACAGTGGGACTGAACCTGGAACCATGTGGTTGGTAAGCAAGCTATTAACCACACACCCAATTTCATTGTCTTTGTGTCTGTATTATTCTGTGGCTTAGTTTACTCGTTTACATTCCAATTATTGATTAGCATTTGGTTTATTCTGCATATTTCTTTATCTACTTTCTTTTTGTTTTTGTTTTTTTTTTGTTTGTTTTGTAGTTTAGAATCTGAATATTCTTCTAAGTAGGGATGCCGCCATTGACATTTCTATTTGTGTGGGCAGGCACTGTCTCCATTTGATGTAGACAAACTTGTTGTGTTTGTTATTTCACATTCTGAATAATTTTAGCTGCAAATGGAGTCTGTTCCAGGCCTTGTGTTCCTATTAGAGAGAACAGGAAAACCTGGTACTTTCTTGATTTTGTCAACATAACAAAACATAACATAAGTATACAATATAAGATCCTCTCAGTGGTATGGTGTCAGTATGACAGCTGAAACAATAATATTTCCTTGGTTAGTTATGCAAGAATAAAAATAACCAGTGACATATTTTGGGAATAAATACATCTGTATGTCCTGGAACATTTAATATTAAGTGTTACTATATATATATGCTGCATCTAAAGTGATCACACTTTAATGTACAGATGTCTATAGATAACACTGCCGAAAAGGTCATGTGATATTCTCATTAATTACAGTGATAAAGTTTCATTATAAATGAGATCTACTTACAGCTATCTGGACTAAATTAGTTATGATACTAATTTACTACCAAGTAGACTAGATTGCTTGAGAATTTTGTTTCAGCCATAGACAAATGTAGTGTCATTGAGGCCATATAAACCAGTGTCAGCAGATACTCACTCTCTTTATATGTCTAACAGCAGCAGCAGCCTCACATGGAATGGAAGATAATTGCAATCATTTGGAGAAATAAGGTTTCTTCCTTAACACATTACATTAAACAGTTTTGAGTGGCTGTGTGGTAAATAGCTTGCTTGCCAACCACATGGTTCCGGGTTCAGTCCCACTGCGTGGCACCTTGGGCAAGTGTCTTCTACTATAGCCTTGGGTCGACCAAAGCCTTGTGAGTGGATTTGGTAGACGGAAACTGAAAGAAGCCCGTCATATATATGTATATATATATATATATGTATGTGTGTTTGTGTGTCTGTGTTTGTCCCCCCACCATCGCTTGACAACCGATGCTGGTATGTTTACGTCCCCGTGACTTAGCGGTTTGGCAAAAGAAACCGATAGAATAAGTACTAGGCTTACAAAGAATAAGTCCTGGAGTCGATTTGCTCGACTAAAGGCGGTGCTCCAGCATGGCCGCAGTCAGGTGACTGAAACAAGTAAAAGAGTAAAAGAGCATTTTCTCCGAACAGTCTCTTGTTGAATAATAAAACGATCATTTCCCAACCAAAATGTGAAAAAAAAGGACATCTGTATATCATATTTAATGTATATACACCATTGATAAGTCAGTTACTGCTGAATTCATCCTGAGATAACATTAAAAATGCAGTAACTATCAGAGGGAGGTGAAAATTCACTACAGCAGTGGCCAGGGAAAAATGCCGGAGGTCATTTTGGGTCTTTTCAATGATAAGTACTCACAACCAACCAAATGGAGGGATGAAAATATGTCATCTCTTTTATAGGAAAAAAATGAATAAAGCATTCACTGATGTTGGAAATAGCTGCTTGGCTGATTAAAAATCTGGTATATGCATTTGAGACAGTATTAAATTAAAAGAACCATCTATGCATCATACTCTCTTACTCTTTTACTTGTTTCAGTCATTTGACTGTGGCCATGCTGGAGCACCACCTTTAGTCGAGCAAATCGACACCATGACTTATTCTTTGTAAGTCTAGTACTTATTCTATCAGATTCTTTTGCCGAACCGCTAAGTGACAGGGTTGTAAACACAGACACACAAACATACACACACACACATACATACATACATACATACACACACACATATATATATATATATATATATATATATATATATATATATATATATATATATATATATATATAGGCGCGGGAGTGGCTGTGTGGTAAGTAGCTTGCTTACCAACCACATGGTTCCGGGTTCAGTCCCACTGCGCGGCACTTTGGGCAAGTGTCTTCTACTATAGCCTCGGGCCGACCAAAGCCTTGTGAGTGGATTTGGTAGACAGAAACTGAAAGAAGCCCTTCGTATATATATATATATATATATATATATATATATATATATATATGTATGTTTGTCCCCCCAACATTGCTTGACAACTGATGGTGGTGTGTTTACATCCCCGTAACTTAGCGGTTTGGCAAAAGAGACCGATAGAATAAGTACTAGGCTTCCAAAGAATAAGTCCTGGAGTCGATTTGCTCGACTAAAGGCGGTGCCCCAGCTTGACCGCAGTCATATGACTGAAACAAGTAAAAAGAATAATAAAAAAAATGAGTGTACATATATATATATATATATATATATATTCGAAACGTCAGGTTAGAATAGAGACAGCTGATGAAGGAATATTCCAAGTGGCTTTCCGTTTTCCTATGTGTTCGTTCCGTTGTCTGTAGTTCATTGTTCTAACGTCCTGTACCCTGATATGCATATATATACACATGTAGATGTAAGTATGTACATATATGTGTGTATACATGTATATATATTCTTTGTATTATATATATATATATATATATATATATATATATATATAGATATTGTTGTACTTGAGGATGGTCATATTGCCAGTTTAGCCAATAAAAACACATGCACTGTATATTTGGTGTTAATTTGCTTCAGCTTTATATTACATTAATCTTAATCTTATTTCGGCCAGAGTTCTTTCGTCACACTTCGGTGACCTCATCAGTGGTCCTTTGTTTCCTTCTTTCTTATGTGTGTCTCACCTTGCTAAATATCAGCCATTTTGTATTTTGTATTCCTATTGTATGTGTCTACGCATGCGTGTCTTTCAATGTGTCTGTGTCTTTTGTAAGTGCATGTGTGTATGGGGAGTGTCTGTATCACCTATATACTCTGTTAATACGTGTTCGTTTGTATTTGTTTTTATTTATTTATTTGTTCATGTGAGTGTGTGTGTTTTTTTTTTGTGTTTAATTAAATTTTGTTAACGTATGTAGTATTTAATTCCATTTGTTTATCTATGTATTGTATTATACTTTGTTCATATTATTATTGGTTTATGGGTAACATGTTGTCACATGCTGTGGTTTGTGGTTTGTTAGTGGTGTGTGTTAGTGTTCCATACTAGTTTCCTATTCAGGCTAGGTTTCTCTTCTATTATGTGTGTAGCTTCAGTAATTTGTCTAAGTGCTGCATCACTGCTATGTGTAGATAAGATTTTAATTTCTATGTTGTTGATTGAGCCTCTATGTTCTTGCTCAGCGTGCTGGTACAGAACTGATGAGTTCTTCCCTTCCTTAAGTTCCCTCCAATGTTCGTTTGCCCGCTCCCCTATGCTCCTTGCTGTTTCGCCTACATATGTCATTGTCTTATTTCTGCATCGTCCCTCTGTACATCTTATACTATAGACCACATTTCTGGTTTTGCAGTTCGTTTGTGGGCTAAATCTACATACGATACAGTTCCTATCAGTGCAGGGGGTTCTACTGAAAGGGTATGTTCTACTGATAAGGGATTTAATAGGGTTGCCTGGCCTTTCAACAACCTTAATTCTTAGCTTAAGTTTGTCTAGGGCCCTTCTAAAGCGGTACGCCAGTTCGCCTCTAGGGGTGGTGTCGACGAACATGACGCTCTGGTACTTGTGGCTATCGTACCATGAGCTTGCCTTCCCTATTTTCTTCTTAGTCCTTTCTATGGTGTTCCATGATTTGCTCCTATAGAGTGGGCAAATCCCATTCCTATCGTTGCGTTTGATTGTTTCAAACTTCTTCATAGCTCCTTTGTATACCCTGATCCTTTCTTTATGGCTGTAACCTGAGAACTGCATGCGGTGGACGAAATGTTGTATGTGTCTCTTTAATTCTGTAGGGTCGCACATGCAGGAGACATTTCGCATTACTCTGACGAGGTCTGCCATCAATATGTTGAATTTGGCATTGTCCGCAATAGCCGAGTTCCGGTGGATCAGGTATTTGGAGGCCATAGGTTTTGTATAGCGTGAATGGAGGATTCTGGTTTTATTGTTCTTAGTTTCTAGCCAGAGTTCAGTATCTAATACAGGTAACCTATGGTTAGGGTGTTTAGTAGGGTAGTCTATCGTAACTTTAAAGTTACGATAGACTACCCTACTAAACCAATGACTGAAACAAGTAAAAGATAAAAGATAAAAGAACTACCGGAATTATAACAGACGATTCTCTTTTACTCTTTTACTCTTTTACTTGTTTCAGTTATTTGACTACGGCCATGCTGGAGCACCGCCTTTAGTCGAGCAAATCGACCCCAGGACTTATTCTTTGGAAGCCTAGTACTTATTCTATCGGTCTCTTTTTGCCGAACCGCTAAGTTACGGGGACGTAAACATACCAGCATCGGTTGTCAAGCGATGATGGGGGGACAAACACATACGTACATATATATATATATGTATATACATATATACGACGGGCTTCTTTCAGTTTCCGCCTACCAAATCCACTCACAAGGCTTTGGTCGGCTCGAGGCTATAGTAGAAGACACTTGCCCAAGGTGCCACGCAGTGGGACTGAACCCGGAACCATGTGGTTGGTAAGCAAGCTACTTACCACACAGCCACTCCTGCGATTCATATACTATCCAAAAGACAAACAAAACCGTGTTAAGTATATTTGGTGATACACAGTAACCAAGAAAAAGTTAGTTTTCTAAAGTTGAAATTGGAGTCAAATGTTATTTGTTTTGACATCCGATATACACAATCTGTAACCATGAGCAACCACGTAACCTTTTAGATTTCTCACTAATGCCTTCTTTACTGATCGATTCTCAATCACCTTCTCACTGGTCACTTTTTTCCCACTACTTCCTTCTATCCTTTGTCCGCCATTTCATACCTCCTTCACTCCAGCCCTCATTCTCCTTCCTTCCTCCCTTCTTCATTTCTTTCCTTCTTTCCTCCCCGCCTTCCTTTCCTCCACCCTCTCCTCTTTCCTCCTTCGTTCCTGCTTGCCTTTTTATTCCTGCTTTTCGTTTCTCTTTCTTTCTGTCTTTCTTATTCTTTTTTTCATTTCTTTCTTCCCTTCCTTCCTTCTCTCTTTCTTTTTTACCTACCTTTGTTCTTTCGTTCCACTTTCTGTCCTTTCTTTCTTTCTTTCGTTTTTCTTTTTTGTTGTTTTTTTCATTTCTTTCTTCCATTCTTGGCATTTTTTCCATCTTTATGTTCCGAGTTCAAATCTCACCGTGGTCGACTTTGCTTTTCATCCCTTTCAAGCTCAATAAAGAAGAACAGTTTAGCACTGGGGTCGATGTCATCGACTACCCCCCCCCCCCGCCAATTTCGGACATTGCGCTTATTTTAGAAAAGATTGTATAATAAATAACAAACATTTTCTTTGGTTGTTCATAATACGTAGGAAGATGTTTAATAAAAAACATCTTTAATTAGCAGTTTACTGATTTAATATGTGATAACTCTAGGGCGGCGAGCTGGCAGAAACGTTAGCACGCTGGGCGAAATGCTTGGCGGTATTTCGTCAAATTTCGTCAAATTCTGAGTTCAAATCCCGCCGAGGTCGACTTTGCCTTTTATCCTTTCGGGGTCGATTAAATAAGTACCATTTACGCACTGGGGTCGATATAATCGACTTAATGCGTTTGTCTGTCCTTGTTTGTCCCCTCTATGTTTAGCCCCCTTGAGGGTAATAAAGAAATAAGAAACGTTAGCATGCCGGGCAAAATGCTTAACGATATTTCGTCTGTCTTTACGTTCTGAGTTCAAATTCCGCCGAGGTCGACTTTGCCTTTCATCCTTTCGGGGACGATAAATTAAGTACCAGTTGCGTACTAGGATCGATCTAATCGACTGGCCCCCACCTCCCGAAAAATTTCGGGTCTTGTGCCTAAAATAGAAAAGAATATGTGACAACATTTGTTCAATAAATATTATTCTATTATAATATATTTTTTGCATTTTCTCTTTGTATATTTGCAAACAATTTCCACAAAAGGCCAACCTTATGACCTTTATTGAAAAGTGCTAAGACAAATTCTGTACAATTTTATCACACATTTGAAAGAATAGAAAAAGAAATGGTTGACTTCAAGGTGAATTCGTTGCTTTGTGTGTCTGATGTTTGCAGACAATTGAAAAGGATTAGAGTGGAGCAAATTGCTTCTTGACTTTAGCGATTTTATTTCACTTACTATGAAAGAAACTTTGGTTTAAGAGTAAGGTGACAGTTGGATACGAATGTTTATTGTGAAGCTACTTCAGGTTTGCAATTTCTGACATGTCTCTTCAATTGGCATTGTTCCTGTAGCTTTCACCGATAAGACAGCATTGGGATTTAAATTGCTTATACTACTTAACATTTCAAACAAACCGGAACAGGATCATATGTACACGTACATGTACACGAATACACACACACACACACACAAACGTACGCACGCGCGCAGATGCTGTGTACACACATTGTATATATGCAGGCATGCTTCGCGTTGCAGAACTGCATTCCTGAAAAGACTACCGTAACGCGAGATTCCGCAACGTGAAACGTATTTTTCTATTGTTATGAACTGAATTATATCGGAATTTTGACACAAACGAAACCACTTAATGCATGTTTCAGGTATTAGACATTACTTGTCAGTCTCTTATTTATTCTGTCGGCCTCTTTCCCCAAACCGCTAAGCTACGGGGACGTGAACAAACCAACAATGGTTGGCAAACGGTGGGGCTGGTAACAAACACAAAAACAAACACACACACAGATACACACAGATACACACACACACACACACACATAAATGTATACGACGGGCTTCCACGTAGTTTTCACCGACTAAATTCACTCGCAAGACTGGCCTGGCATTATAGAAAACACTTGCCAAGCCAAGGTGCCACGTAACGGGACTGAACTCGAAATCATGTGGTGGCACATCGAACTTTTTAACCGCACAGCCATGTATATTTATCTTAAAAACAAGAACATTTCAAACGAAATACATAAAAGATTAAATAAAAATGCTGTCATAGAGTTGAAGAAGAAGAAGAAGAAGAAGAAGAAGAAGAAGAAGAAGACGAGGAGGAGGAGGAGGAGGAATATTTTCTGCTCTATAAGGCGGCGAGCTGGCAGAAACGTTAGCACGCCGGGCGAAATGCTTAGCAGTATATCATCTGCCGTTACATTCTGAGTTCAAATTCCACTGAGGTCGACTTTGCCTTTCATCCTTTCGAGGTTGAGTAATTAAGTACCAGTTAGGCACTGGGGTCGCTGTAATCGACTTAATCCCTTTGTCTGTCCTTGTTTGTTCCCTCTATGTTTAGCCCCTTGTGGGCAGTGAAGAAATAAGAAACGTTAGCACGCCGGGCGAAATGCTTAGCGGCATTTCGTCTGTCTTTACGTTCTGTGTTCAAATTCCGCCGAGGTTGACTTTGCATTTCATCCTTTTGGAGTCGATAAATTAAGTACCAGTTGTGTACTGGGGTCGATCTAATCGACTGGCCCCCTCCCCCCAAATTTCGGGCCTTGTGCCTAGAGTAGAAAAGAATATTTTCTGCTCTGTAATTTATCATCGTCACTGTCTTCTGCTACAGGGTGAAGAACTTATCCAAAGTTGTCTCCCATCTTCGGCACATCATCGCTTAGTAGGTCAATGTGGGAATTGTCGTCGTGGCACTCCGTCGGTTACGACGACGAGGGTTCCAGTTGATCCGATCAAAGGAACAGCCTGGTTATGAAATTAACGTGCAAGTGGCTGAGCACTCCACAGACACGTGTACCCTTAACGTAGTTCTTGGGTGATTCAGCGTGACACAGAGTGTGACAAGGATGGTCCTTTGAAGTACAAATACAACAGAAAGAGGAAGAAAGAGTGAGAGGAAGTTGTGGTGAAAGAGTGCAGCAGGGTTCACCCCCCCCCCCCCCACCTGCCGGAGCTTTAGGTGTTTTCGCTCAATAAACACTCACAACGCCCGGTCTGGGAATCGAAACCGCGATCTCACGACCGCTAGTTATGATTTTCTTCAGGTCGAGTAGCCCATCCGACTCAAAAGGTCCCCGAATAAGGGGCTTTAAGGATGTTGAACGAAACACCCATGCTTCCAAAGGTGAGTTATCCAAAGCCCAAAGAATTCCTATCAACACATGGCTATGATGCTCCCCCACTACTTCTGCTCATGATCAGAGATGCACATATCGTCAGCCACCAAGGGACATGCTCAACTGCTTAAGGTCAAACAAGTGACAAGCATTTCTATGGTATTGAGCAAAACAATATACATTATAACACTACCAATCAGTTAAGATCAGAAGCTATGAGAGCCACTGCCTAGTACTGCATCAGGGCATTTCTTCTTCTTCTTCTTCTTCTTCTTCTTCTTCTTCTTCTTCTTCTTCTTCTTCTTCTTCTTCTTCTTCTTCTTCTGTTAAGTCTGGTATTTATTCTATCGATCTTTAGCCAAATCGCAAAATTAAGTACATCATATCGGTTGTCAGGTGGTGGTGGTGAAAACACACACACACACGCACACACGCACACACACACACACACACGCACACACGCACACACACACACACACACACACACACACACACGCACACACATACGAATATCACGCTTTGACAGTTCTATTTCAGATGATTGTAACAACAGGGAAAAAAATATCACTGGTAATTTATCAATGCATTTGTGCACATCTGTGTCTGTAATATCAAATAATTGCCAAAACAGATGTTTAAAAAAAAAATTAAAAACTGCAAACATCCGGTACAAATTCTTCGGGGTTCAAAATATTGCGAGATAATTTTACGAAAATAATTGTCCTCCAAGAGTTTTCTCCCTTGCTGCCAATTGCATCACCAGCCTTGGCTGAATGTGCGCTGTGAATGTGCACACGTATAAATGGTGTGTGTGTGCGTGCGAGCGTATGTGTGTGTATGTGCGCGCGCGCGCACATGTGTGTGTGCGTGTGTGCGTGTCTTCAAAAAGGAATTAGACGTTCAGCTATCTACAATACTCATTTACTTGTTTCAGTCATTTGACTGTGGCCATGCTGGAGCACCGCCTTTTAGTCGAGCAAATCGACCCCAGGACTTATTCTTTGGAAGTCTAGTACTTATTCTATCGGTCTTTTTTGCCGAACCGCTAGGTTACGGGGACGTAAGCACACCACCATCGGTTGTCAAGCGATGTTGGGGGGACAAACACACACACACAAACATACACACGCACATACATATATATATATATATATATACATATATACGACGGGCTTCTTTCAGTTTCCGTCTACCAAATTCACTCACAAGGCTTTAGTCGGCCCGAGGCTATAGTAGAAAACACTTGCCCAAAGTGCCGCGCAGTGGGACTGAACCCGGAACCATGTGGCTGGTAAACAAGCTACTTACCACACAGCCACTCCTGCGACTATTGCTGGTCGCGGTGAGAGGGATAACTCCCTTGGCAAACAGGACACAGTCGTGTGTCGATAAGCCAGCTGGAGGAGATGTCCTCCTGGGGCTAAAAGCAACAGTAACATCCACCCCTAGGGGTCAGCCACACTTAAGTGGCAATATACTACACTTTATCGTGCAGTTACTGTTAATACTTCATTTAGAGAATTAACATTGCTTATATATATATATATATATATATATATATATATATATATATATATATATATGTATATATATATATATATATATATTCATCTCCCTTTTTCACTCTCCTGTCTTAGAAAGAACTTTTCCCCCACCACCTCCTCTTCCGGTCTTTTCATAATGTAACCTCGTGGGCATCGGTACCATTTTCCTCTTTCTCCGTTCTTCCATTCTCCGAACTTTCCATCTTTCCGACGAAGGGCTACGCCCGAAACGTCATACACTCTCTCTTTCCTTTCCTGAGCGTCCAATAATACTATCCATATCACGTCCTCACTTTGTTGTTTTTTTGTTTTTTTGTTATTGTTTTTTTGATATATATATATATATATATATATATATATATATATATATATATATATATATATACATATATATATATATATATATATATATATATATATATATATATATATATATATATATATATATATATATATATATATATATATATTCTTTTATTCTTTTATTTGTTTCAGTCATTTGACTGCGGTCATGCTTTAGTCGAACAAAAGGACCCCAGGACTTTTTTTTTCTAAACCTAGTACTTATTCTATCGGTCACTTTTGCCGAGCCGCTAAGTTACGGGGACGTAAACACACCAACATTAGTTGTCAAGCGACGGTGAGGGGACAGACACAGACACACAAATGCATAGATACGTACATACATACATACAAACATATATATATATATATATATATATATATATATATATATATATATATATATATATATATATATATATGTATGTATATATATATATATATATATGTATGTATATATATATAAACTTAGATAAAACTTTGATATATTTCGACCAAAGATTGGTCCAGGCCATGTCTAACTTAATAGCAGCACCTCATAAATATATATATATATATATATATATATATATATATATATATATATATATATATATACACACATGAAAATGTTCGTGTGTGTGTGTGTGTGTGTGTGTGTGTGTGTGAGAGAGAGAGAGAGAGAGAGAGAGAGGGGTGATATTGTATTGTGATTTTGTGCAAGTTGCGTTTAATCAGGTATATTTACAGAACTACCCTGGCGTCTGAATGATTCGACGTTTGTTCCAATTTCAGCTGATACTTGGCCTTGCTTCTCGCAAAAGCTCTTTAGCAAGGCACTATCAACAGTGCCATAACAATTCAGCCGAACACCTTATCTGTAGCTGCCAACACCAGCACCCACCCCCACACACGTCCTCTCCCTCCTCTCTCTTTCTTTCTCTCTCTCTCTCTTGTTATTATGCTTACATCTGACAGCTAGATATCTTTGGATAATACTTAGAAGCTAGTATTGACTTAATTTCATTAAAACTGCTTAATTAATTGAATTGGAAATATTTATAATTGAATTTTGTGTTCTGTTTGCAATTTGGCGTTAGAACTTTTCAATTATAGCATATAGTTATCTTCCCTTGTGTCAACAGAGCTGATTACAGTCTGATTACGTCATTGGATAGGCCTCAGCTTATCTAACATTATATATCTTATATCGTATGTATATATATTTCGTTTTTGTATTTGGTTTGCAAGATTCTTTATGTGAGTTCGAGTGTTGAAGCAAATACTGTTGTGTCTGGGGAGAGTCATTTTCTTTTTGTGCCTTATAATTTAACACACTCACCGGTAAAATTTCCACTTATTCCTTATTTTTATTATACACACTTCTTTATATATATCAGTAACAATTGAAGGACAGGTGTCAATTCATTACAGCCGTTTCTAATGGATTTTTAAATTGATAAATGAGTACATTATGTCATTATAAAAAAAAAACATTTTCTTTAGATGAATACGCGAATATATATTCGAACGAAACGAAGGAGCATACATAAATATTTTTCAACGTTTTGTAACCTGCGATCCACTTTGTGTTTCCAAAAAATGTGCGCCATAACATGGCCAAAATCAATCAAAGTTCGTCCGTCGTTGTCAACGATGACCAAGGACATTTCATGGGAGAAGAAGACGAGTCAAGGTGTGTTCGGCTGTGGCTACCAGTCCTATGAGTGGTCGGAGGGCTCTACCGAAGGTTGGGCAGGGTGGTCTGCTGGAACTGAAGGCGAGAAGTTGGATCCGGACTTGCGCAGTTGGCGTTTTCACTGTGGTCCTGCAATCCTGTTCTGTTCGTAGGAGGTGGTACCTCTGTCGCTGCTGCAGCTTTGCCAGGCAGGGCCGTCCTGCACTTGTGTTTCCCAGGTGCCGGAGTTGATCACAAAGCTCTTCAGTATGGCTTTGAATGTATCCTTCCGCCAGTTCGCTGTGAAACAGTCTCTTGCGGGTCCTGTGTCAGGCATTCGAACGAGGTGATCTACCCGCCAGACTTGCGTTCTCCGCAGCGTTGTGTAAATGCTTCGCAGGTCAGCTTGAGAGAAGACCCCTGTCTCAGGGACTTTGCCCTGGCAGGTGATTTTCAATAGCTTTCTCAAGCTGTTGATGTGGAAACGGTTGAGCATTTTGGCGTGGCGTTCGTAAACCGTCGGAGACCGACGGGCGCACGATAAAGTAGGCAGTACAATTTCAGCATGATAGCCAGCCTAATGCCTATCCTCTCCAACACTTATTCACGTAGCTGCCCAAATGCTGAGCTTCCTAAAGCTAACACACACACACACACACACACACGCGCGCGCGCGCGAGCGCGCCCATTCACGCACCTACCCACGTATACGCATATTAAAATGTTTATTGCAAGCTTTATGCACTTGTTATTTACACAACATTCTAGAGTGACCACGCCCCACAAAAATACACCTTTTATATTTCCATCCCTTGTAGGCGGAGCGACCACTACTGGGGCGTGCTGTACAAGTACGCTTGCCCCTGCAAGAAATAGCTGCGAATTTTCTTTCAAATCACGTCATACTGTGTGGAAGAAATGATATCTGCCGTATGATGAAAGCTGCAAGGATTTTCATCCTAAACCTGCTCGATGAAACCTGATTAAACAATAACAAGTTGTTCCAGTTGCTTCTACTCAATCTGGCCTCCTTAGTCCATATCACCATATCGAATCTGTACTTTGTCAAACGCTTGCCTCTTCTCTCCAATCTTTGATTACAACAATTAAAACTAAACGGAACATTAGCAGCGTTAACCTCATCAGACTGCCACCCGCCATCGCCCGGCCCTTTGTCAAAAGAGGAAACAGCTTATAATATTCAAATATTATATGTGTATAACCCCACTCCCTCTTATTATTATTGATTATATGATATTGATGTGGATTTACGCATCCTGGGTGGTAGCCATCTTAACAGGTTCAGTGTGTTGCTGATGGCTACGTGATACGATCAAGAAAGAAGCTACAATGGCGGTAATGCTGAAACATGCACAATGAATATGTATGTATGTATGTATGTATGTATGTATGTATGTATGTATGTATGTATGTATGTGTGTATATGTGTATGTGTGTATGTATGTCTGCATGTATGTATGTATGTATGTATGGATGCATGTATGTATGTATATATATATATATGTATGTACGAATGTACGAATGTATGTATGTATGTATCTACGAATGTACGCATGTATGTACATGTATGTTTGCTTATATATATGTATATGTGTAAATATATACATGTACGTATGTATGTGTATATATGTGTGTGTATGTGTGTGTGTCTATGTATGCATGTATGTATATATGTATATATATATATATATATATATATATATATATATATATATATATATATATTATGTATGTATATATATGTGTGTATATATATGTATGTATATATATGCATATATATATATACATATATATGTATATATATATACATATATATGCATATATATATGCATATATATATGCATACATATACATACATATATATATATATGCATATATATGCATATATGTATATATATATATATATATATATATATATATATATATATATATATATATATATATATATATATATACATACATACATACATACATACATACATATATATATATATATATATATATATATATATATATATATATATATATATATATATATATATATATATATATGTATATATATATATATATATACATACACACATACAAATAGT
>NC_142947.1:38969491-39016991 GCF_046866305.1 Octopus bimaculoides | reverse complement strand
TTTGAACTCAGAACGTAAAGTCAAACGAAATGCGCCTAAGCATTTTATCCGGCGTGGTAACGATTCTTTCCTACTCTAGGGACAAGGCCCGAAATTCTTGTGGGAGGAGGCCAGTCCATTAGACCGACCCCAGTACGCAACAACCCCGAAAGGATAAAAGGCAAATTCGACCTCGGCGGAATTTGAACTCAGAACGTAAAGACAGATGAAATACCGCTAAGTATTTGGCCTGGCATGGTAACGTTTCTTTTCTACTCTCGGCACAAGGCCCAAAAGTTTTGGGAGGGGGGGGGCAGTCGATTAGATCAACCCCAGTACGCAACTGGTTTATCGACTCCAAAAGAATAAAAGGCGATGTCGACCTCGGCGGAATTTGAACACAGAACGTAACGGCAGACGAAATACCGATAATCATTTCGCCCGACTTGCTAACGATTCTGCCAGTTGACCGTCCTCTGTTTATGCTTTTTTAATAATTATAGTTAATGCTTGTTCTTTTATAAGACCGATGAAATAAGAGAGCGCGCGCACGAGAAAGAGAGAGAGAGAAAGAGCGAGAGCGAGAGAGAGAGAAAGAGCGAGAGAGAGAGAGAGAGAAAGAGAGAGAGAGAGAGAGAGAGAGAGAGAAAGAGAGAGAGAGAGAGAGTAAATAGAACACCTAGTTCAATGATGTCAGATATCTTAGCATCTTGTACTGGGACGATGTTTCGCGATCGCAATGTATACTTTCTCGACGGCATAATTCATCTGCAAATTTAGCGAGCAAAAAGTTTTACGCTTAAATTAATTCATAGAACAGAAAGAGAAAGGAAACAACAAGAAACCTTTGTCTGTACCAAGTAATTAGCATGATGTAAGTGCCAAGGTCATTGCAACAATACATCTCTTTGCATTTTCAATCATTATCAGAGCTAACGTTTTGGCAAGCAATTTGGCAATTTTCCAAATGAGGTTTGACGTCATAGGTTCACCTCAAACCATCAGAAGTCGTTCATTACATTAATTTTTGTTTTTTATTGCATCTTTTCTAAAATCATATTATTATTATTATTATTATTATTATTATTATTATTATTTTTATTTTTATTATTATTATTATTATTATTATTATTATTATTATTATTATTATTATTATTATTATTATTATTATTATTTATAAAAAAAAATAACTATATATATTTTTTTATTATTAAAATGAATTCCAGATGCTAAACAACTTATCTTAATGTTTCGTCTTTATCTTTAAATTTTATAAATTTACAGACTACTACTATTACTACTACTACTACTACTACTACTACTACTACTACTACTACTACTACTACTACTACTACTACTACTACTACTACTAGGATAATAAACCTCTCCGTCAAATTACGCTCCGCAGGGCACGTAGAGTGTATACTCGCCACATGAATCCAGTTTGCTGGAAGACAGCGCATCTTCCCCTTTCTCTCCATCCTCTCCACACCAAGTTATTTTGGGGGCAGTTGTCGAGGGCTTCATCTCAGAAGAAAAGGTCGTTCTTCGGTTCTTTCAATATTATATGCCAGACACCCCTATCCTTCCCTTTGCTATAACTTCTAGACAGAGGTAAGCTCTCTGTCCCATCCAAAGGAAGGCGATAGGATATTTTTCCTAACAGACTTGGTTGACAGCCGACTTCTTTCTACATGTCAGAACTGCTGTTGGACATAGAAACCTCAGTAAACTATGAAAATAACGAAATATGAAGATATCAAAGGCGGCGAGCTGGCAGAAACGTTAGCACGCAGGGCGAAATGCTTAGCGGTATTTCGTCTGTCTTTACGTTCTGAGTTCAAATTCCACCGACGTCGACTTTGCCTTTCATCCTTTCGGGGTCGATAAAGTAAGTACCAGTTACGCACTGGGGTCGATGTAATCGACTTAATTCCTTTGTCTGTCCTTGTTTGTCCCCTCTATGTTTAGCCCCTTGTGGGCAGTGAAGAAATAAGAAACGTTAGCACGCCGGGCGAAATGCTTAGCAGTATTTTGTCTGTCTTAACGTTCTGAGTTCAAATACCGCCGAGGTCGACTTTACCTTTCATCCTTTCGGGGTCAATAAATCATGTACGAGTTACATACTGGGTAGATCTAATAGACTGGCCCCAGTCCGCCAAAATTTAAGGCCTTGTGCCTAGAATAGAAAAGAAAATATGAAGACATCAAAATTTATTCTATTTGAATACCATATGGTATCATCTGATGAAACCATCAAAATTCTTATACAGAATAATTATATTGACTTTCCAATGTTTACTGCTCAGAAACTAAGAGATCTAAGGTTTTATCGCTCGGATATGTTACTACTAACCTTATTTCAGTTGTAGTGCATGGCTCAGTGGTCAGAGCGTCGGGTTCACAATCATGAGGTAGTGAGTTCGATTCCCGAACTGGGCTGTGTGTTGTGATCTTGAGAAAGACACTTTATTTCACGTTTCTCCAGTTCACTCAGCTGTAGAAATGAATTGCAACGTCACTGGTGCCAATCCGTATCGGCTTTTGCCTCTCCCTTGGATAATTTCAGTTGAGTAGACAGGGGGCTGGCATGCACGGGCGACCGCTGGTCTTCCACAAAACAACTTTGCCCCGACTTGTGCCTCGGAGGGTAACATTTTAGGTGCAATCCGATGGTAATTCATGACTGAAAGAGGTCTTTACCCTTTACCCTTGTACAATTTATACCGACCGGCAATGTTCCCTGGAGCAGTATCATACAAGGTTTTTTTTTTGGGTTTTTTTTTGCAAATTGCTTAAAATTCCGGAAGAGACTGCTTAATTCATATATCGCCGAGTCTATAGACATGCTGAGAATATCATTACTCTTGCCTGCTACCGAGCTTGAATAGAATGCAAGGGTTGACTTTGAAAAGTTCGTATTGACTAACTGGTAGAGGACTGCGATCTTCTGACAACTTTCTAGATGCCAGGATCTCAACTTCGATTTCAGTCGACCGACGACTGAGACTCTGTCAAAGAAACAAACTGTAGGTAAAAGCTCTTGACATGCTTACTGATCAAAGATGTATGGAAGTGCCCTAATCTCAGCACGTATCGAATACTTCACAAAAAAGTGTTAGTAGAAGATGGGCATTTTAATCACTAAATCTCATCTTTTTCAGAACAGGTGAAAGTATATACACTCTAACCAGAGTGGTAGTTAGAAGTAAACTGGGACAAAATATGGAAGTTAGGTATTAATGGCGATGTGTGCATTTGTCCCTACTGTCCAGTGTCTCAGAAATAGCCTATTCCGAGAAGTCTTTTTGTGAATGTGATTGACCAATCTGTCCATAACAACATCTCTATTCCTATCCACGTAGACGTCTGGCCCAAATCACACCCGAAGCACTTTAGCGGGACTGTTAGTCTAGTGACATAAGCCACCAACGTGGTAGGCCGCTTTGGATTTACTTCTTGTGGTATCGAGTTGCTTTTCCATTCACTCGTGTTCTATTTTCCCACTTATGTTCCATTTAGAGCTAAGACCTCTAAACATTTCTACATTTCATAGGAATAGTTGTAAAGCCAGAACAATTATTGACGATCAGTCGCTGTATATTGGGTTCAAAGTTTGGCACAAGGCCAGCAATTTCGGAGGAGAGGGTAAGTCGATTCCATCGACTCAACTGGTCCTTTATTTTCTCGACAGGCTTCTTTCAGTTTCCGTCAAACAAATTCACTCACAGGCTTAGGTCTGCCCGAGGCTGTAGTAAAAAGCATCTGTCAAGGGGCCACGCAGTGGAACTGAATCCGGAACCATGTGGCTGGAAAACAATTTTTTTTTTTTACCACATCGCTACGCATGCGCCTGCGAATTTGGAAAACAAAGATAACCAAAAACACATCTGATCATTTGAACGAGAGGGGCCGGACTAAACACCGTAATAAATTTAGTTCGACGTCACTATGCTCTTCCTGCTTATTCCAATTGTTTGCACACGTGTGTGTGTGTGTGTGTGTGTGTGTGTGTGTGTGTGTGTGTGTGTCTGTGTGTGTGTGTGTGTGTGTGTGTTGGCACTCCGTCGCTTACGACGTCGAGGGTTCCAGTTGATCCGATCAACGGAACAGCCTGCTCGTGAAATTAACGTGCAAGTGACTGAGCACTCCACAGACACGTGTACCCTTAACGTAGTTCGCGGGGATATTCAGCGTGACACAGTGTGACAAGGCTGACCCTTTGAATTACAGGCACAACAGAAACAGGAAATAAGAGTGAGGGAAAGTTGTGGTGAAAGAATACAGCAGGGTTCGCCACCATCCCCTGCCGGAGCCTCGTGGAGCTTTTAGGTGTTTTCGCTCAATAAACACTCATAACGCCTGGTCTGGGAATCGAAACCGTGATCCTATGACCGCGAGTTCGCTGCCCTAACCACTGGGCCATTGCGCCTCCACTTTGCACATGTAAAGCTCTAACATATTGCCAACTTTGTCTTGTTGGAATTTCAGACATTTTAAAGAGATTTGCATTGTTTAATATCAGCATGTCAAACAGTTGTTCATTATAATGGTTTTCTTTGTTAGAATTCAACGCGAACAGATAACATTGTCTTCCAATTTTGTCTGAAATGTTCTCTAAGAATATTCATTCTATATATATCAGATTTAGACGGAGAATTCAGGAATGTAGAACGTTCACATGGAATGAGGAAGTCCATTATACAATGCATGCAAGGGAAAAAATACGAGAGTTTGGAAATATGAGAATACGTTTTGTTTTAAGATAGGAACTAAGAAAGGATACTGTTGAATAAGTTATTGTCTTTAGAGAGATCACAACACTCATGGCGATGGTGATGATGATAATGATGATGGTGGTGGTGGCGGTTGTTGTGGTGCTGATGGTAGTGAAGGTGGTGACGATGATGATGGTGATGATGATGAAAATAGTGGTTGTGGTGGTGATGGTGGTGATGAAACACGCGCAAACAGAAGATCCCAAACGTGACGATAAAAAGATAATTCACGACCTTAAGATTCTTAAGTGTCTTCCCCCATTAGTTTCTCAGACATTTAATTCAACGTTACTTGTTTTCTGAGGGATTAATTATGTGTTCGGGATTAGTTTTGAATGGTAGGTGACTTTCGCCAGACGTTGTAAGCACTCGACTTTTATCTGAACAGCTTCATCACAACTAACTGGGGCATTTGATTTGTGTTGTGTATGAAGAGTGGAGGGGACATGTCTAAAAGGATAATTCCAGTCACCTACAAGCTGTTTTTTTTTTTTTTATTGTGAGTGACGATTAAAGATGGAGTAAAGATATATATCATACATCATGACAAACTGAATAAGATACGCGGCTTGTATAGGAAATGAGAGAAATAAAATGGCGATTAGATACTACGGTCTGAACCAGGTGCCGACAACAAATCTCTCTCGTCCTCTGAGAGCCCACAGAAGGCCTTAATCCATTGGAGGCCATAATTCAGCTAAGAATATTATTTGTAAATTTTACATTTTCTTAGCTCCTAAAGGCTCTTTGATTATATTCCTTCTGTTATATTGCTTATTTGAAACGGCGCTGTAAATACTGTAAATATGAAGTATATAACAAAAGAATCAAGGTTTTTTTATAATATATTGGTTTCAAATTTTGGCACAAGGTTAGAAATTTAGTTGGAGGGGTAAGTCGACAACATCGATCTCAGTGCTCAATTGGTACTCATTTTATAGACCCCGAAAGGATGAAAGGTAAAGTCGACCTCGGCAGAATTTGAACTCAGAACGTAAAGACGGACGAAATACCACTAGGCATTTGGCCCTGGGGTGCTAACGATTCTGCCAGCTGGTCAGCAGTCTTTATCTATTAACTTTAAGATCCCCGTCCCCAAAATGAGACACTGGCCATAAATGGGCTAAATTCCCTTAATATTCTAAAAAAGAACTTCGTTAATTGTAAAATCCTTAAAGCCTCTTAAAGCGTTGAGCTGTATCTGTCAATATAATCTAGGTATAACTATATTAACGAGAGATGTCCATGCCATGAACATGATAGAGTGGCTAAGTGACAAGATAGAAATGATTATCCTCTTAACCCGCTTCCTGACAGATTCTAGATTAGATTAATTGTGACTTTGTTACAATACACACATACGCATGCACATACACACACATAGGGTCTCATCTTTTCGGCTAAGCGTGAGTTTAAATGCAAACAGTCATGTTTTTCGGTTCAGTAATTAAGTTAGCAAATTTCTTCATCAGGTAAAGCTTATGTTTCATAAAGTTACCAAATTCTTCACCTGGGATAACGTGAATGTAATCTGATGAAATATTTTCATATCCTACATTTAGTATCCTTTGTTAAACATTATTGTCAAAGGATATCAGACGGCTGTAATGTTAGCTACAAGCTCTTAACTGATCAGATCCAAACTATTTGATACCATACAATCTCCTTAGGTTTGTAAAACCAACCGATAACATCCGATATATTACTCAATACAACGATGTTATCTTTTTTATATATCTGTTGTATTCTCTTACATAATATCATACTTTTTCAGTCTCTAAGCACTGTTATTATATCAGATCACACATAATTTAGATTAGCACAACTATATACGGTGTAATATTACGAGAGTCCTGTTTAGGTTTAATGTGTTGTACACCGTCAAATGATTTAACATGTCTCTCATTTATCATAATCAAATGTGCATATTTAAAATGAATTTGGAATTACTTGAGCAGCTGTTAAATATCCAAAACTATAAAATAAATGAAAAGATATCTGTAATTTCACTCGATGTTTCGCATCCACATTGAGCTATTTTCGGAAATATTCATCCAATTTTTCACATTCTTCACTAATACCTCTTCAACAGAAATCTAAGTTCCAACATGTATTCGTACATCCTATGAAGTCACTAGGATTAAGCGCCTATTTGATGGACAGCTCTAATCACACAAAACATTAAGCAATCGATAGTGCTACATTAAAGCTAGGGATAAATAAAAAGACAAAATTATACCCATAAAAGGATTTTCAGGATCGTTTTGATGAGGGGAAAAAAAAACCTTATGCACTTAAAAATCCTTTCTATTACTCTCTTTACTCTTTTACTTGTTTCAGTCATTTGACTGCGGCCATGCTGGAGCACCGCCTTTAGTCGAGCAAATCGACCCCAGGACTTATTCTTTGTAAGCCTAGTACTTAGTCTATCGTACTCTTTTGCCGAACTGCTAAGTTACGGGAACGTAAACACACCACCATCGGTTGTCAAGCGATGTTGGGGGGAAAAACACACACACAAGCATATATATATATATATATATATATATATATATATATATATATATATACGACAGGCTTCTTTCGGTTTCCGTCTACCAAATCCACTCACGAGGCTTTGGTCGGCCCGAGGCTATAGTAGAAGACACTTGCCCAAGATGCCACGCAGTGGGACTGAACCCAGAACCATGTGGTTGATAAGCAAGCTACTTACCACACAGCCACTCCTGCGCCTATTGTAAATAAAAGGCTTGAAATTATGGTGAGGGGGTTGGTTACAATGACCCCAGTATTTGACTGGTACATATTTTATAGACTTCAGAATGATAAAAGGCAAGATTGATAACTCGGTGGAATTTGTACTTAAAAAGTAAAGACGGACGAAATGTCACTAAGCATTTTGTCCGGCATGCTTACGATTCTGCCGGCTCTCCACCGCCTTATACACATAGAAGAATATCATTCGAGTGTTATTATGGTCTGGTGAAACTGTTGTTGTTGTTGGCACTCCGTCGCTTACGACGCCGAGAGTGGTTCGGCAAAAGACACCGATAGAATACCAGGCTTTTGAAAATATAAGACCTGGGGGTCGATTTGTTAGACTAATACCTTTCAAGGCGGTGCCCCAGTATGGCCACAGTCAAACGACTAGAATAAGTAGAAGAAAACCAAAACTCCTGAAGAAATGCCGCTAAAAATTCCCAAATACAAGAGCACACACGCATAGAAAAATACGAGCACACACACAATATAGATACGTGCATATTCACACATATACACACCTCCGCAAATAACACATACACATACACACACAGACGAAAATATATATGCACACACCCAAGATAGAACAACATTGGATCATGCACGAGAAAACGGTACGCATGCGCATTGAAGTTGTAACCACGACCACATTCGTAGAATACCTTTGTAGTGTGGAGGCGGATACTGCTGTTTATCCAGGCATCCTACAGCGAGAGGTCAATTCAGTGTACGTACTTACATAATAATACACACACACACACACACACACACACACACACACACATATATATATATACACATATGTGTGTGCGTGTATATATACATATATACATACACACACATATATATAGGTATGTTGATGCAAGCAAGAAAAATAGAACTCTAAATATAAGTACATATATATGTCCTGTTAATATTTAACAGAAGTAACCGAGTGACTCAAAGGTCCGAGAGTTTCGTGCGCTGGCACTTACCAAGCTAATTTGATAGCGCACGAAACTCTCAGACCTTGAGTCACTCAGTTACTTCTGCTAAATATTAATGAAAATACACACAAATACAGACACAGACACAGACACACACGCATATATATGTATATATATATATATATATATATATATATATATATATATATATATATATATATATATATATATATATATATATATATATATATATATACAGGGTGCGGTGAATAACCTGTCGTCTACATTATGAAAAATGAAAATAAGGGGCATCTCATTTTAACAGATATACTTACCAAAATTACATAGAAATATCTTGGAATACGAAAGAGTAAATTCATTCAATATAATCGCCACTGGCGTCAACCACTGGCGTCAACCACTGGCGTCAACCACTGGCGTCAACCACTGGCGTCAACCACTGGCGTCAACCACTGGCGTCAACTGGCGTCAACCACGGCGTCCAGACGACTTCGGAATCTCCTGCAACTCTTTTGGACGGTCTCTTTGTTTAAGTTGGTGAATGCCGCCATAATTCTTGCCTTAAGTTCATCTTTGGTGTTACAAGGAGTTTTGATGGTCTCTCGCTCAATTGCGCCCCACACATAATATTCAAAAAGGGTTGCAGTGTAGAGAGTTAGATGGTTAGGTGTTAAGAGTGCTTGTGTGGCATGGTGCAGAGTCCTACTGTCAGACATAGAGTCTTCCAGCAGCCACCCTCTTGACCCAGGGCAGCACTACCTCCTCCAAGTACTTGTTGTAGGCCTCCGTGAAGAGTCTGAGGCAGGGTGGGAAGATGAATGGAGGCATAACGTCGCCACCACTAGTGATCACTCCAAACACCATAATGTTGGCTGGATTCTTGATTTTTATCACCCCCGGTCCATGTCCTCAGATTGCACTATCTTCAGATTGGCACCCAAACTCTCTGAAATATTCGTATTGGAGCTTCCGGCGCGAATGCAAAACAGGGCAGCATGTCGTTTCCAAATTTCTGACAGAGTGAATTGCATCACGGTGCTCTTTTTCTCACAGACGGTGCCCAACTGACACTACTATACTGTGTAGTTAACCAAATCTAAAACAATCAATGCGCATGCGTGAAATTAGAAATACAAAATGGTGATAATTTACCCATCGTACACTGTGTATATATATATATATATATATATATATATGATTAAGGAGTGTTTATGTGTGTGTATATATATGTATGTATATGTATATATATATAAATATATACACGCATAAACACTTAGGCACACATTCATAAATGTATATGTATATATATATATATATATATATATATATATATATATATATATATATATATATATATATATATATATATATATATATATGTATATATATATATATATGTATATATATATATATATATGTATATATATCCTTACTTCATGAGTACATGAGGGTGCTGCACTCACATTCACGAGATCTTGGTTTCAATTCCTGGACTGGGTGGTGTCTTGTATTCTTGGAGGGAGTGAAATCATGTATAACACATACATTTGACCACTATAAATAAATATGTGTAGCTTTTCCGGCAAGAAATTACAAAACCGTCTTGTTCGGACTACGAGAGACTAGCATAATCGTAACTACATACCACGCTTCAATAAAGTAATATTGTTGTGCTTATGATATTCCATACATTAATTCCCGTTACGTATTTAAGTGTTCCTTATAACATTTTCCAGTAGCGAAATGTAAAACTGTTGCTTTTCACAACAATGACCGCAGGTTTGTGAGATGGTTGTGATCTGTAAACAGTTTTGAGTAGAAACCAGAAAGACAAGTATCACCAGTCAACGCACGTGTGCACATTGGATTCGTAAAGCGGAAGAGAAGAATGAAAAGGCAGTTCGCATGTCAAAATAAAACGGAAAAGAAGATTAAAAACGCAATGCGCATGTCAAACAAGTTATATGATGGTCTGCATGCTACGTCTGACACCACTTTGATACAGCTTTGCTGCAATTTTCTTGCTTACTATCTTTATAGCTTTATCGTTGATACTTAAACTTACTGTTCCGTTCCTTTGAGAGTTCTGGTTAATTTAAATACTATCAAAGCGTAATGTCAACGACTGCTACAATACTTCGCTAAACGGTAACCCCCAGCATTACCGAATTCTATGACGGAAGCAAGTAAAAGATAATAAACGATATGTGTATATATTACACTATTTCGGGGTCAATAAAATAAGTCCCAGTTGAACACTGAGACCGATGTAATCGATCTAACCTCTCCTCTATTGGTGGCCTTGTGCCAAAGTTTGAAACCAATATTTTCTAAATTTGGTCTACTTGAGGTTGATTTTTCCCGTTTCTTTATCTGTCTCATGAATATATAAATCAGAATATTCACTACCTGTTGAGTGGTTATGCATTCTCAATGAATAAACATCTCGCTCAGATAAATAAATATTTCACAGCATAGATTCATGCACAATATATATATGCTCTCTAGAGTATTATATATATATATATATATATATATATATATATATATATATATATATATTGGGTCATCCCATAGATAATGTGTTTTTTCAATTGCATGTATGTACGTACGAAGTGTATATGTACGTATGTATGCCTGTACGTACGTACGTACGTATGTATGTATGTATGTATATGTGGTGTGAATGTAATGAAACGAAGGAAAGTGATATAATTCGGCAGATTAGAACACGGAAATTCTCGGAAACTGTATGTTATCATGGACGTCCACATGCGGAATATTCTTAGAGAAGCGTGTATATATGTTAAGTACGAATGTGCTGATGCACGTGTGAATATAAGTGTGTGTGTGATGTGTATGTGTGTGTGTGTGTATGTGTGTAAAAGGCAGGTATAAATTGCCTTGATGTGCATCCATGCTTCTCTGTATAAATGAACATTCGTGCACGTATGTATGTATGCACACACAGACACGCGCGCATGTATGTATGTATTTATGCGTATATGTATATATATATATATATATATATATATATATATGATATGCATATATATATATATGTCTATATATTTATATATATACGCAAATATACACACATTTAAATAATTCTATGTGTATGTATATATATACTTATATATACATACATAAACGTGTGCCTATATATATATATATATATATATATATATATATATGTGTGTGTGTGTGTGTGTGTGTGTGTGTATATATGTATGTATGTATATATGTATCTCATTGGGTGCATATATATATATATATATATGTATATCTGTATGTATGTATATGTTTATGTGTATATAGGTATGTTTGTATGCATGCATGTATGTATGTATGCATACATGTATGTATGTATACATACACACGCATACATTCATAGAGACACGCTAACGTGCACATACACGTTCATGCATATATTCGCATAGATATGCATTCTTAGAGATATAAATTACTGGCACACATGCAGTGTTCATTTATAATACATAAAACAGAAACTCTATTTGTTTAACTGAACTAACCATCAATAGATATGTCAGACAAGAAAATCTGTGTACGCACTTTAACAAGGCCCTCATTAATAGTGGTAATCGACACAATTAAGCCGCGTACAAAGAAAGACGAAGGCAAGCGGTTACTGATGAAATAGTAATGAGGTTTGAAACCATTGTCCAGCTGATCAATCACGCGCCGTCTTCAGTGAATTATGGAAACAAATACAGCCGTTAAGGACTGTCTGGTGTATTTAATTCATTACTAATTGTTTGTAGTTAATATACTCACTGGCGGCTGAGATTTAAACGTTTATTATGTAGTATTTCATTACAACATAAATACATATGGTGCCTGGTGTGGCTTTTTAAATCAGACAATGTTTTGAAAAGACATCCACATAGATTGCATATCCGATTTGGCCCACCAAGAACTGCTGTTAAATTCTGATCTTTGTGGATCTTAAAATGTCTTTTGAGGCCTCCGTTAGGTTTGCATATATAAATTTTCGTTCTTTTTTGCTTTTTTTGTCTTTTCTAGTTTCAACTCTAGGGCTGCGGTCATGATTGTGTCGTTAACAAGCTGGAGAAAAAAGTTCTCCCGGGTTTATAAAATAGTAATAACGTCGTTTTGTACGGAGCAGCCATGTTGAAATGGCAACAAACATTATTTTCAGTAGAGTTACTACTTGCATCTCTTATAAGAGATTTTAGAATGATCGACTTTGCTTGATATTATTAGAGTTATCTTTAAGGCAGCGATCTGGCAGAATCGTAAGCATGCCGGGCGAAATGATTTGCGGTATTTCGTCCATCTTTACGTTCTGAGTTCAAAATCCGCCGAGGTCGACTTTGCCTTTTATCCTTTCAGGGTCGATAAATTAAGTACTAGTAGCGTAATGGGGGCGATCTAATCGACTGGCACCCTCCCCCAAAGTTTAGGGCCTTGTGCCTACAGTAGGAAAGAATCGTTAGCACGCCGGGTAAAATGCTTAGGCGCATTTTGTTTGACTTTACGTTCTGAGTTCAAATTCCGTCGATGCTTCTCATCCTTTCGGGGTCGATAAAATAAATACCAGTTGAATACTGGGGTCGATGTAATCGACTATCCCCTTCCCCCAAATTTCAGGTCTTGTACCTACAGTAGAAACGATTATTAGAGTTATCTCTCTTCTTTCTTTTTCCTTTTTGTCCCCCACCCCCCGATTGCGAGGAAGTTTTTGTAGATTAATTGTATATATTATTTTAACAGAAATTTCGTCATCTTACTGTATTACGCATGTAAGATTCCCTACCAAATCTAACGTCATATCCAGTACACTACCAATTTGTTCTAGGAGAACTTCTCAAGTTCATCTCAAGTTGAATTATTACAAACTAATACTCTGTTGTAAATCTCATCTCAAGAGCTTTATCAGAGAGAAGCTACAACACAGCATCTGTATACGACAACCCTTGATCCTTCTTTCTCTTATAAGATCAGTTGCAGCCACCGACGATATCTATCTAACCAGAAAAACACAAGATGTATTTCTTATTTACTACAAAAATTCAGTTACCTTTTCCCAATCGTAATACGTCTTTATTTTATTTTAAACTTTTCTCTAATGGGTGTTGGTGCTTTTATGAGATTGTTTTTGCTATTTGTATATAATAAGTAGTTTTCTCTCTTGTTTTTGTCATTGCTTTTTGTTGTTTTTCTCTCTCTCTGCTTTATGTTAGCAGTATTTCCTCAAAGTCGTTATATATCTGGCTTCGAGGGCCCCAGCGTCTTGTAAACAAGGAGAAAAGGAATCTGCGTGGATTTCTTTGTTTGATCTTTCGAAATACGTTAGCAGAAACAAACAAAAAAAAAAGATTACAATGATGGTGATGATGACGATGAAGAAGTAGAAGAAACGAAGGAGAAGAAGAAAAAAAAAACCCAACCAACCAACCAAACAAACGAACAAACCAGAAACAAAGAAGAGGGAAAAAAAGAAGCAGGTAAAGAACACATCACCACCACCACCACCACCACCACCAACAACAACAACAACAACAACAACAATAACAGCAACAACAAACTGTTGATAATCAGACTCACTAAGCACCTGCTTATATATTTCATTACAAGGTATTTTTGTAGATTCTACTATCTGCCTACCTCACACTACCGTTAACTTCCTTGCTGTTTACTTTCTTTAGCAGTAAAAAAAATCAGCCTGTTGACATATTTAATTTCTTTCCCAAATATCAATTTCTACTCCAAAAATACGTTAGATAAGTAAAAACATAACCTAAATTTTACTATAGGTTAAACAAATAATTTCTCTTTTTTCTTTTTTACTTGTTTTAGTCATTGGACTGCGGCCATGCTGGGGCATGACCTCAAAAGGTTTGGTTGAACAACTCGACCACTATAATTATTTCTTTTTTTTTTTCTTTTTATGCCTGGTACCATAGGCCGCTTTTAGCCGAAGCGCTACGTTACGGAAACAAACCAGCACCGGTTGCCGAGCGGCGATGCAGAGCAAACACACACACACGATGGACTTCTTTCAGTCTCCGTCTACTAAATACACTCACAAGGCTTTGGTCGACCCACGTACTGTAGTAGAAGACACTTGCCCAAGGTGCCATGCAGTGGGACTGAACCCGGAACCATGTGGTTGGTAAGCAAGCTAGTTACCACACAGCCACTCCTGCGCCTATGTTTATTCACTTAAAATTTCTATCAAATTCCAAAAACACCGAATTCTCAGAAATTATTCCAATACTTTGAACAGGAACTGAGAGCAACAACTCAAATTTTATGGCACTTTTCTTATATAGCCCCGGACCTACAAATACCTTGTGAGGGAATTTGGTTGAGGAAAACTGGGCAATTTTAGAGTTGAAAGCGTTGGTTAAAAGAGTTAACAGTTACCGATTTTTTTTTGTATGATGACTCACCAACGGTACATATATGAACCACCGATGGCAATGTATAAACCGTTGATCTATTCGCTGGTTGTCGGTTACCTTATCAGCACGTTGATCGGCGATCCGAAAACTTAGATAATCTCAGTTTTACCAACTTGTTCTAGTTATATCGACCGCCAAGGCGGTTTCAAATTGTTTTCTGAAACAATGTTCAGAAGTTTGTAGTGTGAAAAACACGATGTTTAGATAAAACATATTTATGTGAAATGACTCTATCTGATGCTGGAATCTTTGTAGATACATCTTTACGATCTAGTTCTCTCTTTAAAGCTTATAACAAACAGATTAATCTTTAAGCACGTGATTCATGTAACATGGTGCCATAATTTCTCTCGAACTGATTGATATCTTTCATCTTATATTCCCTTCTTTTCTGTTATTCTTTTACTTGTTTCAGTCATTTGGCTACGGCCATGCTGGAGCACTACCTTTAGTCGAGCAAATCGACACCCCAGGACTTATTCTTTTGTAAGCCTAGTACTTATTCTATCGGTCTCTATTCTGTCGTAACTGCTAGGTTACGGGGACGTAAACACAACATCGGTTGTCAAGCAATGGTGGGGAAAAACCCCAGATACACAAGCATATATATATATATGGGAGAATATACAAAAAATAACAACAGACGAGGACAGGTGGTGTAAATAACAAAAGTATATATTAGTATGACGCTCGGGAATACGGAAAGTCTTTGACGTTTCGAGCTACGCTCTTCAACAGAAAGAATACGGAGACAAGGAGAAAAACACGGAGAAAAAAAATTGAATAGTGTTCAGTCAACGGTCAATCATATATATATATATATATATATATATATATATATATATATATATATATATATATATATATATATATATATATATATACGACGAGTTTCTTTCAGTTTCCGCCTACCAAATCCACTCACAAAGATTTGGTCGGCTCGAGGCTATGTTAGAAGACACTTGCCCAAGGCGCCACGCAGTGGGACTGAACCCGGAAGCATGTGGTTGGTAAGCAAGCTACTTACCACAGAGTCACTCCTGAGTCACTGGACTGCGGCCATATCGCAGCATTGGCTTGAAGGGTTTAGTCGAACAAATTGACTCCAGTAATTATATTTTATGTCTAGCATTTATTCTTCCTGTCGCTTTTGTCGAACCGCTAAACTACGTGATGTAAACAAACCAACACCAGTTGTCAAGCCGTGATAGGTGGATAAACGCAAACACAATGACAAGCATACCTAACGTTTCTATCTATCTATCTATCTATCTATCTATCTATCTATCTATCCATCATCCATGCATGCATACACGCACGCACACACACACACACACACACACACACACACACACACACACATATATATACGACGGGCTTCTTTCAGTTTCTGTCGACCAAATTTCCTCACAAGGTATTGACCGACCTGGGACTTTAGCAGAAGACACTTGCTGGGGGTAACCGCGCAGCGGGACGGAGCCGTGAGCCAAAATGGTTGTAAAGTGAGGTACATAATCCCATGGAGATGACTGTGGAAATTCTTGAAAAATATGTCAGCACCATCAGAACCTTGAAAATGAACAGTGTTGGTGTAATCATTAGAGAACCAATGAGAATATTAATAAAACATTGTAACAGATTTGTTGAAGTTACATCGTTTGGTCTTAGAAACATAACAAGCAATAACAGATTTCAATTACGATATTAGTGGTTATAAGCAGAAAACAGTAATATATATTCACGAATTGACCTAGAACCTAAACGTTGTTCCCCCATCCACCTCATAATGCTGCTTATAATGTCTAAAGTCATTTACATGATATATTTATTTCTTTATTGCCCACGGTGGGGATAAACATAGAGGAGACACACAAGAACAGACAAAGGGTTTAAGTCGATTACATCGACCCCAGTGCATAAGTGGTACGTATTTAATCGACCCCGAAAGGATGAAAAGCAAAATCGACCTCGGCGGAGTTTGAACTCAAAACGTAACAGCAGACAAAACACCGCTAAGCATTCAGTCCAGCGTGCTAACGATTCTGCTAGCTCACTGCCCTAGCATTATATGTAATTATATATATATATATAACTGCTAATATTATAATGTTATAATTTGTACTAATTTGTACATAGATAATGTTTAGGAGCAGTTATATTATATAATTTACATTATATATTAACAGTTAAAGGCGGTGAACATCGGGCGAAATGCTTAGTGGTATTTCGTCCGTCTTTACGTTCTGAGTTCAAATTCCGCCTTTCATCCTTTCAGGGTCGATAAATTAAGTACCAGTAGCGTACTGGGGTCGATCTAATCGACTGGTCCCCTCCCACCAAAATTTCGGGCCGTGTTCCTAGTATAGAAAAGAAAATATTATATATTAGCAGTTGGTTTACATATCTGTGATTTGGTTATATCCGTAGACCAGCTGTTACTGTAATCTTTTAGTGATTGCTTAATAAATCAGAAATCTGAAGCAGATCCAACACGTTGCACTGTATATTATAATTCAACATGTACGACTGCGATAAGGTGAGAGGTTGTTGAAACTAAAGTTTAATAAAAGCTGAATACAATAAAAAATCCTATTCTAAATACTAAGCGAAAAACCTGGTTGTTGTTCCTGCCGACTACTACGCTAATCAGGTTTGGTGTATCCCGTTTGACTAACCACTTGACTCTGTATAAATATCTATCGCATAATGTAATTTGTTCTAATTTGTACCGAAATGATGTTTAGGTGCAGTTGTTGTCGACTGAACTGAACATAGTAAATATTTCCGACAACAACAATATCGAAACTAACAGGCGGATTTCAGTCAACGAAATTTATTACAGTTCAGAGCGTTACCAATCATACCTTCCTTACAGACATGATAATATCCTTTCTATAAACGCAAGGACCGAAATTTTGGACGAGGGAGCTAGTCGATTACTTCGACCCCCCGGTGCTCAACTGGTACGTATTTCATCGTTCCCGAAATGATGGAAGGCAAAGTCACCTGCATCGGCGTTTGAACTCTAAATGTGGAGGCGGACGAAATGCCGCCAGCTCATCGTCTTAGACGTGACAATAATATCACAATAAATTGTGAAGGAGGCAAGCTAGCAGAATCGTTACCACACCGGACAAAATGCTTCTGAGTTCAAATGATGCCTGGGTCAATTTTGCCTTTTATCCTTTCGAGATTGATAAAGTAAGTACCAATTGAGTACTGGGATCGATGTAATCAACTTATCCCCTCCTCCGAAATTGCTAGCCTTGTACCAAAATTTGAAACCAATATCACAAGATATTGATATTCGTTTAATGCAGGAGTATAGAATCGTGATTAGTGTAGTAGGCTTATGATCGCTAGGTTGTGGGTCCGATTCTAGGATCGGACTGCTTATCATGCGCTTCAGCTAGGTCCTTCATTTCTCTTTTCTTTAGATTTTCTCAGCTGAAATGAAAACCAGTGGAGTACTGGTGCAGCCTTCTCTTCCTCTAGCTGTTGCATTCTCATGGCTATGAGTGAAAGTATACACCATGATATAAAGTCAAACACACCAGTGATTGAAGGTTATTGCATGCTATGTTTTTTATGTCGTCATGTTAGGTATTACCCTGAACATAGACAGGCAAGGCTGTGTGGTTAAGAAGCTCGCTCTGGAAGCACGAGGATTCGGGTTCAGTCCCACTGCGCGGAAATATGGGAAAGCTTCTTTTACTACTATAGCCCCGAGTCAAACGATACCTTGTGAATATGGTAGACGGAAACTGTGTGGAAGCCCATCGTGTATATATATATATATATATATATATATATATATATATATATATATATATATATATATATACATACAGGGTGCGGTGAATAAATTGTCGTCTAAATTAACGCAAAAATGGAAGTAATACTGAAATCTCATTTTAACGGATATATTTACCAAAATTACATAAAAATATCTTGAAATGTTAAAAAGTGAATTTATTCGAAAAGTCGCCAATGGCTTCAACCACGGCCTCCAGACGACTTCTGTATCTTCTGCAACTCTTCAAGACAGTTTCGACTTTGCTTTTCATCCTTTCGGGGCGCGATTAATTAAGTAACAGTTGCGTACTGGGTTCGATCTAATCAAATGGCCCCCACCCCAAAAATTTCGGGCCTTCTGCATAGAGTAAAAAGAATATTTCTTGTTATTAGAAAAGGCTTGGTTAGCTTTGTCTTGTATTTACAGTCTATTATATTTACTGAGTGTTTATGCTATTAATAACTTTATAATTGATATAACAACAGAAAGATTATAGGTTTATATCATTACCAGTAAAATTTACAGATTTGAAGGTGGCCGTCATTAAATTTGCCTGGTGAAAAAGCAAGATTGCTTAAGAATTAATGCACTGGCGAGGAAATACAAGCGAATATAGAATGCAAAATTGAAAACTAAATATTTGATAAACTTTCAGATGCAGTCTTTTGTTTTTTAAGTGTCATTTCTGTTTTATAATTGACATATGGTATTAAAAAAACAAAACAAAACAAAAAACAAAGAATAGACAATGCAACTCTGTGGCTTCGCAATAATAGATGCTGACGTATATTAGACGTCATACAGCGTTGATAAGTCTCTGGAAGAATAAGAAAAATAAAGGCAAACAATATCGCTTTATTCCGACTTGACTGAAGTATATAATATACACGCGAACGTACACACGCACACGCACGCACAAATATAGATCCAAACACAAATGTAGATGTTTAGACACAGGTATACACAGACTGCTTTCGCAGTTTCTATCTCTCGAATTTTAACTGCTTTTGGAGTCGCAGCAATCCTCTAGAAAAATTTGAAGAAAATAAGACTTATTCAAGGCACCAGGATTAATATTCTACGATCTTTTGCATACTCAACAGACCTATTGCCGAGGACGGATTTAATTAATTTGAGGTTTTATGGCGGCTTTAATTGCGTTTCGATCACTTGAACTTTCCATTAATCTTCATGTTTACCTCATTATACCTTTGCTATATTCGCCAGAGAGTATGGCCGCCATATTGACGATACTTCAAAATCCCAGAAAGATTCCACCAGGTGTGCTTAAAACAGACACATACATACATCTTTCCATCCTAGTGTGTGTATGTATGTATGTATTTATGTATATATATATATATATATATATATATATATATATATATATATATATATATATATATATATATATATATATATATATATATATATATATATATATATATATATATATATATATATATATATGTATGTATATATATATCTATCTATCTATATATATATATATTTACACGTGTGTATGTGTGTGTGTGATATATAAGACATGACGCCTAATGTTTAGCTCATTCTTGTTTAACAAACATATATATGTATATAAGTATGTATGTACGTACGTCTGTATGTATACATGTATGGATGTATGCATGCATGTATCTATGTATGTATGTATATATATATATATATACGTATGTGTGAGTGATATATAAGACATATGACACGTAATGTTTAGCTCATTTTTGTTTAATACACACACATATGTGAGTATGTGTTTATGTTTGTCTGTATGTACAGATACACATACATACATACATACATACATACATACATACATACATACACACATACATACATACGTTGAACGTTATTTACATCTAACACAGAAGTGCTGAAAAGGGGAACATTTTTACAGTATAGAAGTATTATTAAATATCATCTGAGGCTGAGTTAGTCATGTTTATCAGTGTTGATGACTTCAGATTTCCAAAAATGATTTTTTTTTTTCTCTATGATGAATTAGTTTTCTTGATAGGCGTTCCCAGTACGAATAAAAAATTAAAAAATTAAAAAAACTTCCATGACGTCATAAATGAAAACCTTGAGTCTTTGAACATTATTAAAGTGAAATCATCTTGATATAAATAAAAACAGATTAAGATCTGTATCCAGGAAACATTGTTCGTTATCCGTGAAAAAAATATGCAAAACAAATTTCATAGATGCAGGCTCATGGCTGTGTGGTGAGAAATTTGCTTCTCAACCATATATATATATGGTCATATATACATGGTCATATATATATGGTCATATATATATGGTCATATATATATGGTCATATATATATGGTCATATATATATGGTCATATATATGGTCATATATATATATATGGTCGTGGAGGCGCAACGGCCCAGTGGTTAGGGAAGCGGACTCGCGGTCATAGGATCGCGATTTCGATTCCCAGACTGGGCGTTGTGAGTGTTTATTGAGCGAAAACACCTAAAAGCTCCACGAGGCTCCGGCAGGGGTTGGTGGCGAACCCTGCTGTACTCTTCCACCACAACTTTCTCTCGCTCTTTCTTCCTGTTTCTGTTGTGCCTGTAATTCAAAGGGCCAGCCTTGTCACATTGTGTCACGCTGAATCTCCCCGAGAACTACGTTAAGGGTACACATGTCTGTGGAGTGCTCAACCACTTGCACGTTAATTTCACGAGCAGGCTGTTTCGTTGATCGGATCAACTGGAACCCTCGACGTCGTAAGCGACGGCGTGCCAACAACATATATATGGTTATATATATATGGTCATTCTGTCTGTACGCAGTCAAGCGCAATCAGTTTATTAGAGCAACTGCTGCAGTGGTAGGAAGCAGAACCTGTCAGATGATACGCTTTGGAAAAGCATGAATTTCACAACACTCCTGGTCTTATCTTTTCCCCTAGCTTAATTTCTACGAGAGCTATCAACTATGGAGAGATGTCTTTAAACATGAAACACGAGTGTTTAAATATCTGACTCGCTTTGCTGCTAGATTGTGTGGGATACTTATAGCTCGTTATGCCGATTTTATGTAACAGCGTATGTAGTTAAATACACACACACACACATGTACATGCACACACATGTACATGCACACACACTCACAACATACACTTGTATCCACATATGTTGGCACACATGTATGAATGTTAGCTTTCAGTTTCACATTCTTTGCGCCTTCGTATACGTACATACCATACATGCCATACATACATACACACACACATACATACATAGTATACAAAGATAGTATACATACATGCATATATACATACTTATCGCACGCACGTGTATATACACACACATGTATGTATACATTTCGTAATATGCATTCTTATCTGAGTTCCATCTATCGAGCTTCCCGCTTGCCGCTGTTCAGCTAAATGCTAACCTTCCCCGTCATGTCTTCCTTGTACATTTGCTATTTGCCCACCTGTATTCTATCTTTCACTCTACCTATCTATCTGAAACGTAGCCTTACAACTGTGTATGTATATATTTGTACATGCACGCACACATACACACTCGCCCTAAGGCACACACATGCGCATATACCCACAACACACTCATGCACACACATATGCATAATCAAACTGGATTTCTCTCTCTCTCTCTCTCTTTCTCTCTCTATCTGTCTATCTATCTATCTATCTATCTATCTATCTATCTATCTATCTATCTATCTATCTCTAATACGCACACAAAGACACACATGTACTCATGTACACATACACACACACACACACACACACACACACACACACACACACACACACACACACACACACACACACACACACACACACACACACACACACATATATATATATATATATATATATATATATATATATATATGCTTCAGTATGGCCACAGTCTTTTGGCTGAAACGTATAAACGAATAAAAGAATAAATACATCCATATATATATATATATATATATATATATATATATATATATATATATATATATATGCATATATATATGTATATATATATGTATATACATACATATATATGTGCATACATATTATAAACATATATATGTATACACACACACACACACACACACACACACACACATATATATATATATATATACATACTAATATATACTTTTGTTATTTACACCACCTGTCCTCGTCTGTTGTTATTTTTTGTATATTCTCCCATATATATATACATACATGGATACATACATACTCACACACATATTGATACATTCATATTCATGCACACACACACATACATACACCAGAATTTTATTCGTTTGTTTAATTGTTTCCATGTATCTTTTACCCCTAACAATCTTATATATTGCAAGTATGTGTGCAGCATAAACGCTGCTGGAATATTCATGTTTGCATTTATAGGCGAATGCATACAACTGTAAATTCTCTTATGAGAAGCTTGTTCCTTTGAGTATGTAGCTACACACACTGTATATATATATATATATGTGTGTATACGTTAGTGTATATATGTGTATGTTAGTGTACATGTGTTTTCATCTTCGTCCTGACTACAATGAAAATTATCTTACGCACAAAGAAAACCAGACACCATTGCAACATGTGTGTTGTTTGATTAATCGAGATTTCTCAGTATATTCTTGTCTAAAGAAAAGCCATTACTTCTGTCATTGTAACGGCAACAAATGATAGGCTGATGAAGATCACATGAATGTCACGTTATTTCTTAGTAATCTCAGTCTACGATCTCATGCTATGCGTGCTTCTCGCGTGAAGTATTGGTCGTGTTATAATTGCTTTGATATCTTGTTTCATTTCCTAAAATTAAAAAAATAAATAAAAGACAAACGAAAAGACTATACACATTCTTATTAGACATTCAGAAACTACATCAGCTGACATGCAGTAGTGTATGAATATGTGGATTACAGTGGAGTTAAACTAAAAATAGACTAAGCTATAGAATATGTCTCACAAGAAATGTTGAATTCAATATTGCTAGCTAACGAAAGCCTTGTCAGTTTTATAGCTTCTAACGCTTGTAATTAAAAAAATTATTCTTATCTGTCTGTAATTACCTTTGGTTAGATGGACATCAATGTCTTGCCTACGTCATTTCTGTACTATCGATCACACTCGTATAAAATCAAGCTGTTTCATGAAAAAGTTAACCTTCAACTTATCATGGTGTCGTATCTAAATGCTTTAAGCTAATTTGTCTGTCAATCTACGAAGCCTAACAAATATTTCAGGCTTTACATGAACTCCACTCCCGCAAAAAGTAAAAACAAGAACAATAAAAAGGGGGAAATAAATCTCTCGCCAAAATAATAAAAGGGGTAGAGGAAGGGAAAAGGTATAGCCGCATCGTTACGGTTGAAAAAAACTGTCAGTCTGAATCACAGAAACTAAATGTACGAAATATCCATGAATATACTTGGAAGGTAGTGGAGACGCAATGGCCCAGTGGTTAGGGCAACGGACTCGTGGTCATAGGATCGCGGTTTCGATTCCCAGACCGGGTGTTGTGAGTGTTTATTGAGCGAAAACACCTAAAAGCTCCACGAGGCTCCAGCAGGGGATGGTGGTGAACCCTGCTGTACTCTTTCACCACAACTTTCTCTTACTCTTACTTCCTGTGTCTGTTGTGCTTGTAATTCAAAGGCTCAGCCTTGTCACACTCTGTGTCACGCTGAATATCCCCGAGAACTACGTTAAGGGTACACGTGTCTGTGGAGAGCTCAGCCGCTTGCTCGTTAATTTCACGAGCAGGCTGTTCCGTTGATCGGATCAACTGGAACCCTCGACGTCGTAAGCGACGGAGTGCCAACACACTTGGAAGGTACGATGACTAATTACACAATTAGATAATTCTGTTCCACATTAGATGTTGGCTGGATTTATACACAAAATGCTGTTTTGATTTTAACGAGGCAAAACTTTAGAACTTTACTAATGTGAAAATGATTTCTCCGGTAACGATAACGTTAAATCTTTGTTGAATGTTCCAGTCTTGTCGGTTAAAGTTTGAGTATTATTATTCCTTCATCTCTTCTATTATTCATCCTGTAGCCTTCTGTTCTCTCTTGTCTACTTATTATCTGCCACATAGAAGAAAATAATTTGTGTTCCATTGATGTCTCTTTGTTAATCTTAGTACAATTCAATTCGGACTTTAAACTTATCGATGTCACTGGTTCGATTAAAATCTGATTAAGGTAATTCAGGAAATAGGACCTAATATTATCATAGATGCTATTCTTGTAGCCATTAATTTGCTAGATTACAACATGGAGACTAAAAAATGATAGTTTCAGACTATACTACAAACCAAACGAGAAATTAGTGTACATACATAGACACCCGAATCACCCACGTAATGTCTTAAGGAAAGTAGTTGACTACGTTAGTAAACGGGTAGCCTCAATATTTTCCGATGTAAATTTTTTCTGGAAGCAACTAGAAATTATAATGAAGAGCCAAGAAACTGTGAGTTCTCCGATAAGATTAAATACGTAAAAATTACTTGGAAAGAAGCATTTAACCTAGCAGTAACAACAAAAATATCCAGGGAATCTCTAAGATTAATAGATCAGCATTTCCCACCAAGGCAAAAGTATATATACTAAGATATTAAGTAAGAGCTGTGTTAAGATTAACTATTCAGTTTGAAATTTAAAAAAAAACTCGGTTATATAAGAAGTTATAATGCTGCAAAGTTGAATAACAAGGAGAGGTGAACAGTTGACCACATAAAACCATGCAATGTTAGGATTCGTGAGAACTGCCCACTAGATGGTAACTGTCTATCAAAGTCAATAACGCTAAAATCGAAACAAACAGCAGAAATGGACAATATATATATATATATATTGGAGCAACTAAACTAACACTGAAAAATTGATTCTATAAGCACAAACACTTATTTGTCAGCCCTGATGACAAATAAATGCACAGCGACTTTGTTGAAATTTAAATGACTCTTGCGCGAGACAAGTTCTCACTAACTGAAAAGACGATAGTATACAAGCTCAAAATTAGAAACAAACAACAGAGATAAACCTGAAATATATACTGGGTCAACTGAATCAAAACTAACAAGCTGAATTTCCGTTATACTTTGCACAAAACAACAACAATAACAACAATAACAATATTTTCTGTTTTCTTTGTTTTCTATTTTTTCTTTTTTACCTTTTTCTTTCTTTTCCCCTCTTTGTCTATCACATAACTTGACTTTGTAAATGAACAACCAGGTATGCTTATATTAATGGCCAACCAATGCAAACAGTGAGTTTCTTTGCCTAAGGTGTCGGAAAGACACTCGGCAAGAATGAGCTGGTACTTATTTGATAAACCTCGGTGGAATTTGAACTCAGAGTGTAAAGACAGACGAAATGCCGCTAAGCATTTCGACCGGCATGCTCACTGCCTTCATAATAATAATAATAATAATAATAATAATGATAATAATAATAATAATAATAATAATAATAAAAGTAAGTATTGAAGTCTATTTGTTCGACTAAGCCCTTCAGTGCTGTACCCCAGCATGGCCACAGTTCAATGAGCGAAACAAGTAAAAGATATAAAGATGAAATTTGGACTACCTGGTGGAAAATCGATGGTAACGTGACTCTTTTATCTTTACACTACTTACAAATCTCATATAACTTATAAAACAACCTGAAACTTGAACACAGATTATCAGTAAAATATGCTGAAGCTAGTATTGATTTCATGCATTTATAAAATGTGGTGGCTATTTCGAGGATAGAAAGCAAAAAATACCAAAAATAGCCATTGTAATTCCTCTTGACTTTATTCTGACCAAACACATGTATTTTAACACGTCATGTAATACGCTGTTATTGACAATTCAGTTCAACAACATGAGCTATTTTAAATTATAAAAATATCTTTCTGAGTAAAGGATTAATTCAGAAGTGGGACGGTTAGTAGATATCATAAAATAAAATAACATTTCTCAAAGTATTTTTACCCGGCGTGCTAAGATTCTGCCAGCTCGCCACCTTAACTTATTCTTTGCTATTCTAGGCACAAGGCCCGAAAGTTTTTGGCGGGAGGAGGCCAGTCGATTAAATCGAACCCAGTACGCTACTGGTACTTAATTTGTCGACCTCCGAAAGGATGAAAGGCAAAGTCGACCTCGGCGGAATTTGAACTCAGAACGAGAAAACGGACGGAATGCGTAAATTATTTGTGCCCGGCGTGCTATTGGTTCTTTCCTACACTAGGCACAGGGCCGAAATTTTTTGGTGGGAAGGAGCCAGTCGATTAAATCGATCCCAAGTACGCTACTGGTACTTAATTTATCGACCCCGAAAGAATGAAAGGCAAAGTCAACCTCGGCGGAATTTGAACTCAGAACGTAAAGACAGACGAAATACCGCTAAGCATTTCGCCCGGCGTACTGACGATTCTGCCAGCTCTCCGCCTTAGCATAACAGAACATTACCAAACAACCAACTCGTTTACTTGTTGGTGCAGTCAGTACTTTTCGGGTACATTTCCCAAGTTATTCCATTCGGTCATATTAAGCCTTGTTACATGGCAAAATATTTTCACAATGTAAATGATGTGGGAGGGGAGGGGGAATAGGGTCGATGTGTGGATTCTTATATCATCCTTGTATCTACGGTTCCTGGCATATAGCGCCAGACAGTAGTAGCAGCAGTAGCAGAAACAGCTGTAGTAACAGTAGTAGTAGTAGTTGTAGTAGTTGTAGTAGTAGTAGTAGTAGTAGTAGTAGTGTTAGCAATGGTTATAGTAATAGAAGTAGCAGTGCTGGTGATTTCAGCAGTGGTAGTGGTGGTGGTAGTGGTAGTAGTTGTAGTAATGGTAGTAGCAGTGGTGGTAGTAATGGGGGTAGTAGTAGTAGTGGTAGTAGTGCTAGTAGTAGTAGTAGTAGCGGTGGTAATAGTAGTAGTAGTAGTAGTAGTAGTAGTAGTAGTAGTAATGGTGGTAGGGGTAGTAGTAGTGGTAGTGGTAGTAGTAGTAGTGGTAGTAGTGGTGGTGGTAGTAGTAGTAGTGGTGGTGGTGGTGGTGGTAGTAGTAGTGACGTGGTGGTGTTGATAGTAGTAGTAGTAGTAGTAGTATACTTTGATGGATTTTTCTCTTCCATCTTTACTTTCTGAATTGTTGCCTTTTCTTTCTTGTTTTTTTTATTTTTCTATCCCTTCCCTCCCTTCTCCCTCCTTCCCTCTTTCTGTATTTCCTTCCTTCCTTTCTTTCTTCTTCCCCTTCCTTCCTTCCTTCCTTCCTTCTTTTCGTCTTCAGACTTCTTTTACTTTGTTGTACTTCGTCCTTCTTTATTCCTTTCTTCTTTGTTTTTGTGTTTTCTCGTGTTCTTCATTCTACTCTCTGCCAACCTTCTCGTTCTCTCTCTCTCTCTCTCTCTCTCTCTCTCTCTCTCTCTCTCTCACCCCTCCCACACACACCTTCATATATACGTGCTTGTGTGTGTTTGTGCTTTTGCGTGTGCTTCCTTGCTTGCGCGCACGTACGTTGTGTGTATAATTCCCTTTCACTCAACCTTCCCCATTATCACGTCTAACTTTTTAAAAAATTCCTTTCGTTCTGACTCGTTTTTCTTTTTTTCAGTTTCTTTTCTTACCAATAAATCACTCTTTTATTTCTTTCTATCTCAACACGCACTTCAACAAATCTCAAAATCTCACAGATTAAATTGGTTCTATGAGCACGTCAGTAACAAATTTTTATATACTCACCACATACACGCACATACATATAAAGGTACGCCATCACGCACACATAAAGGAAAAAACAAACTTTCTGAACAATTCCCGATTACCTGTGGTTTAAGGCATGGTTATGTTCTTACTACTGTGCTCTTATACTTGCCTGTAACAACAGTTTTTGAATTTTCTCTGGATCTTTTTTAAAACGGGGGCCACATTTTTCATTAACGAAACACTTTGAAACTTGGAACACTGGTAGAATGTGTCATATAAAACATCTTTTTCTCTTAGTCTTCTTTTAAAAAAAAGAAATCCATAAATTATTCCATGTTAAAGTTGTCGTATTTCTGTAATTTCAACCAATCACTGACGTCCATTCAGCCGATATACATTAAGTGCCGACTACATAAACAAACGATTCTGAAACAATTAACCCTAACCCTAACCCTAACCCTAACCCTAGGGTTAGGGTTAGGGTTAGGGTTAGGGTTAAAGCAAATTTAAAATAAAAAAAAGCAAATAAAACGAAGGTATGGAGATTAAATACGCTTTACATCGCTTAATCAGCCAAAGGAGTAAATGTAAACAACTGAATACTTGTCAGTGATTGGTTGAAATTATCGAAATAAGACAATTTTTTACATGAAATAAATTCGAATACAAAAATATTTTTCTGTTCTATAACACAAAATAGATAAGTATACGAAGTTTGAAAGTCTTTCCGTACCAAAAACACTACGTAAAGCATTAATGAAAAATGTGGCCCCCGTTTTAAAATAGATCCTTTTCTCCTGGTAATCCTGCTGTTTACATAAGATAAGTTTGACAGAAGATTTCGTTTTCAATGACTTGCTAACATTCAAAGCATCTCGGAGCTTCAGTATACAGATGACAATGTTACTCTCTGTCACACAGTTCGCAAATTCTAGAAATCAATCAAAGACTTCACCTGTTCTTTCGACTGGTGAATCACTTCAGCCTCGGTGTGAGGATCGAGATCAACGTTCTCGCCCTACCTACTTCGAAGACAATCTCCTTGAATTCAACATCGCCGTCTCTGATACATCTCCTGAACAAGTTAGCAATTTCTCCGACCTTGGAAGTATTCTTTTCAAAAGATGTACTCCTGAAAAGGCTGAGAAACACGAAACTGCATCAATTTATTCAGTATTAAGAAAAAAAAAACAACAACAAACCACAAGCAAAATGGGTCTTTAAGAACAAAGAAACGAAACTGATAATTTATCAAGTTGTCGCCATCCCAGCGTTATGATCCGATGATGAAATATGGACATTTAATTGACGAAGCATTAAGAAGCTAAAGCGTTTCCACCAACATAAGTTCCGCGTCATTTTAAAACCAAATTCAAGAACTAAACAATAAACAATATGAGCCCGAGAAACAGCCAACAGTCAAAGTATAGAATCTATCATCCTGGAGCAATGGCTACGATGGTTTGCTCGTGTGGTTACAAAGAAAGAAAAGAGATTCTAATATAGCTATCTATCTATCTATCTATCTATCTATCTATCTATCTATCTATCTATCTATCTATCTATCTATATATATATATATATATATATATATATATATATATATATATAAACAAATAGTAAATGAGTATATGCATATATACGTACAGGTATGTGCATACCGACATCCACCTGTATGTATAGGTGCATATCTGGGTACAGGACATTGCAAACAAACGTTGACGAGAAAACACACGAGCCACATAGAGAACATTCTACTTCATCAGCTACCCACGTTTTAACACCGGCGTTTCGACGAGCTTCGGGCAGGACGCATCGTTAAAACGGCTCGTCCCATGGACCGCAGATTAAATTTGTATACGCAAATTAAATCTAGCCATGGAGGAATGTCGTGGCGGACAAAAAACAAGACAGGAAAACAAACAGAAAAAGCTTTACGGCCAGACGAGAAAAATTATGTGTGTATGAACGCTATGAAGCACGAACTTGAAAGGGACAAGGTGGTTCGTGTGTTTGCTCGGCGATAGCCAAGGAAGGAAAGGATTATTGACCGGAAGCATGTGACCATGCCGGTGTAAAGCGAAGAGAGAAAGAGTGGTAGAGGGAGAAACAAAGGGAGGAAGTAGAAGAATAGGTGAGCAACGAGAGGAAAAGGGAAAGAGAGGAAATACGAGGGGGAAAAAAGAGATACGTAGTAGTAACAGAGGAAGAACGAGAGGGGTAAAGCGAGATACGTAGTAGTAAAGAGGAAGAACGAGAAGGGGAAAAAAAGATAGAGAAAGAGAAAGAGATAGAGTAGCGTCGGAAGATATAAGTTTACGAAAACTACTTACAGTTGGAAGACGCTGCGTTCAATCATGTAAAAACAAATAGTAAATGAGTATATGCATATATACGTACAGGTATGTGCATACCGACATCCACCTGTATGTATAGGTGCATATCTGGGTACAGGACATTGCAAACAAACGTAGACGAGAAAACACACGAGCCACATAGAGAACATTCTACTTCATCAGCTACCCACGTTTTAACACCGGCGTATCGACGAGCTTCGGGCAGGACGCATCGTTAAAACGGCTCGTCCCATGGACCGCAGATTAAATTTGTATACGCAAATTAAATCTAGCCATGGAGGAATGTCGTGGCGGACAAAAAACAAGACAGGAAAACAAACAGAAAAGGCTTTACGGCCAGACATATACATATATGTGCTTGTGAATATATATATATTCACAAACACACACACATACATATATATATTAAGTTATATTAATATATATATATATGTAACACATGCTTTTGAGATATTGAACAACGAAAGAACTAACACACAATTCGAAAACTTTATTCCAAAAAAATAGGTTCGTGATATTGCGTTTTCCTGACAGATTGTTTTTAAAATTAGTTAACTTTGAAAAGATCTTTAGATATATAAATACATACATAAATACATACATACATACATACATACATACATATATATTTGTGCCACTGTATGTGTATATATGTGTGTGTGTGTGCATATACATATAAGCATGCATATATTTACATATATATGCGCACAGACACATACACACGCGCCTCTGTGTGTGTTTGTACGTGTGCGTGTGTATATATACGTATGCATGGGGGTGGATGTAAATATTCACAAGAAAAATTGTATAAATAACCTCATCCGTAAATTATACATTTTTTTGAAAATGTTGAAGGTTGCGTGAAATAATCAAAGAATTTAGTCGATGAGACAAACCTAAATTCAGAAAGATTATTTTTAAAGATAGTTCCTTGTTGCAAAGATGAACAGTAACAATAGCACATCCCACGTAGTCTGTTATAGCTAAATTCCTTTGACGTCACAGTGTCTTTGTGCTAGAGATATATCGCTTGAGCTGTCTGACAGAATTAAGTCCTGTCAATTATATCTAATATCCTATCAATGATGTTTATACATACATACATACATATAAACTTACATACATACATATATACATACATGCATACATACATACATACCTATGTACATACATTATATGTATGTGTGTATATAGATCCTTTTATCCTTTTATTGGTTTCAGTCGTGTTGACTCCGGCCATGCTGGAGCGCTGTCTTTAGTCGAACAAATCGACCCCAGGACTTATTCTTTTCTTTGTAAGCCTAGTACTTATTCTATCGGTTCTCTTTTGCCGAACCGCTAAGTTACGGGGACGTAAACAAACCAACATCGGTTGTCAAGCAATGGTGGGTAACACAGATATGCAAACACACACACACACACACACACACACACACACATATATATATATATATATATATATATATATATATATATATATACGACGGGCTTCTTCCAGTTTCCGTCTTTCCGTCTACCAAATCCACTCACAAGGCTTTGGTCGGCCCGTAACTGATTGACAATCGGTATTGGTGTATTTACGCCTCTGTGACTTAATAGTTCGGCAAAAGAACCCGATAAAATAATTACCTGACTGCAAAAAAAAAAATAATAATAATAATAATAAATATTACTGGGGGCGATTCATTTGACTAAAATTCTTGAAGGCGGTGCTCTAGCATCGCCACAACTAAAAACTGAAATACGTAAAAGAAAAAAAAAAAAAAAGAAACTAAATGTTTATGTGAGTAAGATATTTTTCTTCGCTGCTACTTTATATAAAATCCAAATAGAGAAATAGGATGAATGTGGAAGCTGATCTCCGCTTAAAACTGACTACCATTGTGCCTGAAAACTAAACCTTAGCATAAACAAAACAGCATCAACCGTCTCATTAAACAACATTTCTCTTTTTAATTGCGCCTTTTATTTTATTGTATATTATTCATATATTTATATATTTATTCATATATTCAGGCGTAGGAGTGGCTGTGGAGTAAGTAGCATGGTAATGAACCACATGGTTTCGGGTTCAGTTCCACTGCGTGGCACATTGGGCAAATGTCTTCTACTATGGCCTCGGGCCGACCAAATCCTTGTGAGTGGATTTGGTAGACGGAAACTGAGAGAAGCCCGTCGTATATATGTACATATATATATATGTATGTGTGTATATGTTTGTGTGTCAGTGTTTGTCCCCCCAACATCGCTTGACAACCGATGCTGGTGTGTTTACGTCCCAGTAACTTAGCGGTTCTGCAAAAAAAGAGCGCGATAGAATAAGTACTAGGCTTACAAAGAATAAGTCCTGGGGTCGATTTGCTCGACTAAAGGCGGTGCTCCAGTATGGCCACAGTCAAAATGGCTGAAACAGGTAAAAGAGTAAAAGAGAATATATCTTTCACCTGAGTCATAAAAAGATGAAAACGAATTTGTTGTTAATAAAACGAGCTTGTTGAGTCAAGGGGACATTTCAAAGTCATAGGGATCCGCGACACAAATATGTTTAATATAATGTTGTTACCAGTTTAAATGTCGTGAGGTGCGTTTGGACTCGTAAATAAGCAATTCAGTATTTTGTCACGGAGAAAATTTATCGCTGTAGAATAGACAGAATTGTGTTAATACACCAATATCAGTTCGAAGCGCCACCTATCCAGACTGTGTGATGCAAGCATTTCGGAGTAGTTATACAAGGGGTTTGTTTGTTCCCCGTATATAGAGTCAAAATATTATTATTATTATTATTATTGTTCAGTAGTTTTATTTTTATAACGTGCTTTCACTTCACTACCGAGCGCAGCTCTGTGCGCCTTGGGTATGTGCTGTGGTTTGCTGTGGTGCTCTTATGTTTACTGTATTGAAAGTGTTTTGCGTAGAATGTGTGCAGTACCCAGTAGTGCAATTTTCTGTATGTTATATATATTTGTAAGTCCTGGTGTTTTTGTTATGTATTTGTCTGAATATTTTTTTATTATACCTAAGGCACCTACTATGATAGGAATTGTTTCTGTTTTTAGACTCCCCATTCGAGTTATCTCTATTTCCAGGTCTTTGTATTTTGAAAGTTTTTCCATTTCTTTTAGAGAAACGTTGTCATCTGCTGGTATTGATACATCAATTAGAAAGCATTTTTTTTCTTCATGATCTTTGACAACTATATCTGGTCTATTTGCCTTAATTTCTCTATCTGTGTGTATTGGCATATCCCAGAGTATGATTGTTTTCTCGTTTTCTGTGACCTTTTCTGGCGTGTGTTTATACCATCTTTTTTCTGTTGTTATTCCATAGTGTTGGCATAGCTTCCAGTGTATATAGGTCCCAGCTCTGTCGTGTCTGTGAATATATTTCTTCTTAGCCAGGACTGGGCAGCCAGAGATAATATGATTTATTGTTTCTTGTCCATCTCCACATATTCTACAGTTACTTGTTATATTTCTTTTCATTATGTGTTTTTGGTAATTTCTGGTGGGGAGGCTCTGGTCTTGTGCAGCAATTAAAAATCCTTCAGTCTCTGCTTTGAGTCCTGAGCTTCTCAGCCATTGCTGGGATTTTTCTCTGTCTATTTCTTTCGCATTTAGTTTAGCCCAGTATTTACCATGTAGGGGCTTTTCTTGCCATCGTTTTATCATGGTCCGTTGCTGTTCTAGTTTTAGTTTGGATTTCATTTGTTTTATAGCTTTTGTTGTTTCTTCTTCTTCTTCTTCGTATTTGTTAGGTAGATTGATATCTTGTTTGTATTTGTCAGCTTCCTTAAATACTGAAAACAGTTTTTTGTTTTGCTCGTGTTTTGTGGCTATTTGTATTAGCTTCCCTTGCTTCTGGAGTAGGTATTTTGCAGTCCTAAGGTGGTTATTTTATAATAGTTTTCTAGTATTATTATTATTATTATTATTATTATTATTATTATTATTATTATTATTATTATTATTATTATTATTCAGTAGTTTTATTTTTATAACGTGCTTTCACTTCACTACTGAGCACAGCTCTGTGCGCCTTGGGTATGTGCTGTGGTTTGCTGTGATGCTCTTATGGTTACTGTATTGAAAGTGTTTTGCGTAGGATATGTGCAGTGCCCAGTAGTGCAATTTTCTGTATGTTATATATATTTGTATGTCCTGGTGTTTTTGTTATGTATTTGTCTGAATATTTTTTTATCATACCTAATGCACCTTCTATGATAGGAATTGTTTCTGTTTTTAGACTCCACATTCGAGTTACCTCTATTTCCAGGTCTTTGTATTTTGTAAGTTTCTCCATTTCTTTTAGGGAAACGTTGTCATCTGCTGGTATTGATACATCAATTAGAAAGCATTTTTTTACTTCATGATCTTTGACAACTATATCTGGTCTATTGGCCTTAATTTCTCTATCTGTGTGTATTGGCATATCCCAGAGTATGATTGCTTTCTCGTTTTCTGTGACCTTTTCTGGCGTGTGTTTATACCATCGTTTTTCTGTTGTTATTCCATAGTGTTGGCATAGCTTCCAGTGTATATAGGTTCCAGCTCTGTCGTGTCTGTGAATATATTCATTTTAAGCCTTATTATTATTGTTATTATTATTATTATTATTATTATTATTATTATTATTATTATTATTATTATTATTATTATCATTATTATTATTATTATTATTATTGTTAAGGCGGCGAGCTGGCAGAATCGTTAGCACGCAGGACGAAATGCTTAGCGATATTCTGCCCGTTGTTACGTTGTGAATTGAAACCACGATGTTGGGCGCAACCTTTAGCTACTGCACCGTTCATCCTCGCTAAATGAAGCATGCCAATGCAGAATATAAGACGGCAAAGGATTTGAACTCACGAGCATAAGGTGAACCGATATTTTAGCATGATCTTCTCGTCATTAAAATTGAAATGTTAGAGCTTTGGGCGTCGTTCATTATCCATTTGTGCTTCGTGTGTCTATTCACACGTGCACCACACACGCATGCGCATACACTCACACACACACATTCACACATGCTCTCATACACACACTCACCCACACATATAGACTCTCTCTTTAACATACACATTCACACACATACATACACACTACACATAGACTTGCACGCACTCACGCACAGCCTCTCCCCCCCCCACGCACACTCTCACACACACAGACATAGACTCACTCGCACATATTTTATATAAGTTTGTATATTGGAGAAGTGCCAAAGGTATATACACTCGGCTACTGGCTATCAAAATATACACATACATACATACATACATACATATATACATATATACATACATACATATGTACATACATATATATACATACATATATACATACATATATACAAGCATACATATACATATACATATATATATATATATATATATATATATATGCAGACAAAAATAATCCTTCTGAAATTCGTTATACTTTGAACTTTAAATCTAGGTAAAAGAATGTAAGCCATCCATAAACTATGACTTTCAGTTTGGTATTTGAATAAACTGGAGGATTATATTTTGATAATCTAGACATTAAAAAAATGTTTAAAAGAAGTGAAAAGGAATTTAACTAAAAAATAAAAAGAAATGAAAAGTAGGCCTTCACATAATAACTAGTCTACGCGTTCAGTATAGATTTCACTCACTATAGAGCATCTGTTGGTTTTAATTGTGAAAAATGCCTAACTTCATTATCGTGCGAAGAAATGGAGTATAATCAAATCCTAGAATTAACTGTACGAAGGTTGTTCCGAATGTTGTGCAGAAGAAGATAACTCTATCTTATTAAGAGAAACTAGTAGCTTAGCCCAGTTTCCCCCGGTCGCTTTGGATGATGCGGCTGTAAAACCTGCGCTTTGTAAGCATTCGATTTGTTTGGGCACGCTAACGTTAAAAAACAATTTAGAATGACTTTTTTCTGTCAAAACGCTAAAAATAACTGCCCCCCCCCCCAAAAAAAAAAGAAAACAACCAAGATTCAACCAAATCAAAAAATAAACCCAAATACTAAGTAAACAATGGTGAACCATCTCACTTCCATTGCGCGTGCACACGCACACACACACACACACACATTCACATACCCTCCTTTTCCATACACGCACATATATTCACACAGAGTTGAAACGCTGTTTGATTTATTTTTTCAGCGTACAATTTTCATCATCCCACTACCAAGTATAACGTCACCCTTCCATCCTTATTCATCTATCACCCCTTCCTTTCTCAATCATAAACACAAGAGTATTATTATAGTAGATTGTCTCGATAACCATGGGAGCTATGGAAAAAATACAAAGCCAAGCAACACCACCGGATCATTCTACACATCTGTGTAATTTTTCGCGCAGTTCCACCCAGCCGTTTGACCGTGAATCCCAAGATAAGAAAGAATCGCCCTTGTCAAATTTATATGTATAGATTAGGTCTTTGTGTGTGTGTGTGTGTGTGTGTGTGTGTGTGTGTGTGTGTGTGTGTGTGTGATATGACATATGGCTATAGTTATATATGTCTGTGTGTGTCTTTGCATCTGTGTTTGTCCAGGCACGGCTTGATAATCGGTGTTAGTTTTTTATGTCCCCGTAACTTAACGGTTTTGTAAAAAAGGCCACTAGATTGAATACCGGCGTTTAAAAAATAAAATAAGAACTGGGTCTATTTATCCGACTTAAATCCTTGAAGGAGGTGCCCCAGCATAACCGCAGTCCAATAACTGAAAGTAGTAAATCATAAAAGATAAATGACAGTAAATTACTGGTTTTAAATTTTGGCACAAGGCCAGCAATTTTGGGGGAGGGTGTAAGTAACTGGTACTTATTTTATTAACCCCGAAAGGAATAAAAGGCAAAGTCGACCTCGGCGGAATTTGAACTCGGAACGTAAAGACAGACGAATTTCCGCGAAGCATTTTGCCTGGCGTGCTATCGTTTCTGTCAGCTTGCTGCATTCAGATGCCAGAAAAAATACTGATACATCGAAGCGAGTTAGAATTTCGTATATTATTATAATAAATAAACTCGATCTGTACGGCAAGAAAAAAAATAATACTAAGTTTAATAGTACACATTATGTCATCCTTTGATGAGAAAAGTACATCTAAAATATGATAAAAGAAAAAAGACACCGACTAGACACAGGCAAATTATACCCCAGAGAAATGTCGAACACGTGATAATGAAACGCATGCAGTTCGATACATGGAGTTTATAGAATAGGAGCCATTAATTGCTTTTATCTGCCAAACATCTTTACACTTTAAATAAGCTTGGCAGCCAGCTACATTCATTTAATCAAATACAATATAAAATACGAATCCGGAATCTACTTGTTCTTAATTATCATCTGACTGTTTTCTATTTGTATATCTTTATAAATGTCGACAGGAAATTGAAATCACTGTCAGATCTCCAAAGAAATTATTGGAGACATCAGTGAAAACTGACAATGTCTTGTTACCCAAAACTGAATATTAATAGCTGCTTTAGATTAACTAGCTTTTGAGAAACATTTGTCATTTCATAAATGTGATTTAATAGACATGTTATCAGCAATAGATTTGTGGCTGTCGCTTTATTAACAAATTATTTAAGTTATTCAATGTACAGTCTGTTTCTATTGGAATGCCACTCACATTAGCATTGCATAAATTGTTTCTTGCCTTTCCTCATGCAATAGGTTGCTTCTTAAAACCTGTTTCTTTCTAACTAGATACAGAATGTAGTAGTCTAAAGAAAGACTGAATCAAGTAATGATTATGGTCCATTATAGTTTACACATTGTAAAGAGATGAAAATAAGTATTGTTAATTGGCGGTCATTCTTCTACTAACATTGAGTCTTCAATAAGTAATGGATGAATAATAATTAGAATCTTTTTTACTACAGGTACAAAGTCTGAAATATTTTAGGGTGGGCGAGAGATTAGTCGATTACATCGACTCCAGTATTTGACTGGTACTGGAGGATTGGTGGAGGAGGAAAGTGCCCGCCTTCAGTCTCTCAAGTCGTTTCCGCCATAGCCACCAGACAAAGCAACCTTGGAATCGTCCGATTGTCTGATGCGTTCTATATAAGACAAAAGCTGTTCGACAAATCCCGACCAGTCAGCAATGCTCGGGCACTGAGCAAGTATGTGCAGATCGGTTTTCGTCGTACAACGCGCAGCTCGAACACCACTTTGTACCTATTGGGATTATCACGAAAAGGTAATGCTTCTCAGTAGCACTTTCTGGAAATTGTCCATAGTCCTTGGGGCGAAAGTTCTCCGGAACGTACCAACTAATTCTTTATCATCGTCGATTAGAGATTACTCTTAAGCAACGGAAATTAATAAGATTCCTAAGGAACCAGACTTATTATCCACCCGCTATGCAATGCATCACACGAGGTGGAGGTTGTCAGGAATACACCTGATCGAGATCACCTGTTTCTCCGCTTTCCTGACTATTTTTTTGCCGACATAGACCAAGGTCGTTGCCAGTACTTTGGCCAAAATCTTAAAATTTGTATTCAGCAGAGTTATGGGCAGAAAATTATGAAATCCACTTCCTTGTTTTGGTCCTCCAGCAGCATAACTAATATCCTTCAGCTCACAGAACTGAGAATGCTCCGATCAACTTCCATTAAAATAAACGTTTTCTAGGATATCCTAGAGAAAGGCTGGTATATAACCATTAAGATCGGTGAGTATAGCATTCAAACCAGCTGATTTGCGCCTCGTCCAACCACTTACTACCACCCATATTTCTTTTATCACGTTATTAGCAGACAGCTAGAGTAGGCCGTCTAGGTAAGCACAGAGACCCTCTACACGCCCAGAACCGTTGCGCAAAGTGCTTTAAATCATGCAGATCACGTTAAATATCGAATTGTGACTTTGTTGGCAGTTTGCGTTTCTGCCATCCGCGACCATCGAAACAATCGGTCAAAATCCATCTGGGTTCTGTCATGTCAGTTGTGATGCCTTTTTTAATTAGCTTTTACTCACTAAGTCTCCCTCTTATTTAATTCTTTCTATCGCTAGTTCCTGAATAAAATCTATCGATTCTATTCTTGTCGCCTTGTTCAGAATGCCACAATATCACATGAAAACGCGCTAATCCTCGCCGTTTTAGCTTTATGCGCCGCGAACGACTCGCTGAGCATTCGGGAGCCTAGTTCCTGTCTCGATCGACTCTGTAGATAGTGCCAGATTGTTGGGCCCTAGTAAAATAGTCTATTGTAAGTCTATCCGGATCTCTCACAAACATCTTTCAATTTAAGTGTGTGGATTGGCCATATCAGAGCAACGTATCGCCAAATGCTATATCTGCCCAGGTCACCGGTTCATATTGTGCTACAGAGGTGACTACTTACTGAAGGTTGACATCATCACCGATATTCCTGACTGGCCATTGTATTTTCTCTTCCGAAATTATGCAGAACCAGTTTATATGAAGTGGTTGTGTTGTATCGTGGTTTTTCGTCGCGTCCTCTGTTGTACAGATTGTTGGCACTCCGTCGCTTACGACGTCGAGGGTTCCAGTTGATCAGATCAACGGAACAGCCTGCTCGTGAAATTAACGTGCAAGTGGCTGAGCACTCCACAGACACGTGTACCCTTAACGTAGTTCTTGGGAATATTCAGCGTGACACAGTGTGACAAGGCTGGTCCTTTGAATTACAGGCACAACAGAAACAGGAAGTAAGAGTGAGAGAAAGTTGTGGTGAAAGAGTACAGCAGGATTCGCCACCATCCCCTGCTGGAGCCTCGTGGAGCTTTTAGGTGTTTTCGCTCAATAAACACTCACAACGCCCGGTCTGGGAATCGAAACCGCGATCCAATGACCGCGAGTCCGCTGCCCTAACCACTGGGCCATTGCGCCTCCTGTTGTACAGATAACACATAATGAATGGTACAAGCACTTCCTCTCTTAATGAAGAATATTATATTTGAAATTTTTTCTAGGACTATCTCCCACTTTTGTTTGGAGAACACGAGGAAGCATGTTTTATTCTTCGCAGCACTGGTGTACGTTACTTATTTTCTCTCACCGAAATCTGTAATTGACTGCGGAAGGTTGGTCACAATTCAATGAACAAAATGCTTCAGGCTTCCAATCTTTCAGCGAAACGCTTCATAAGAGATATGTTTTTTCGTTGAAATTACGTTTGCAAAAGAAAATGTTTTGCTGTTCGGTTTGTGTTTACACCCAAAACAACATGGGCACATGTACTGTGATTGTTGTTGACAATTTCAAAACAAGCATTTACTTTGTCCGCAGATAATATTAAATAATAATAATAACAACAACGACAACATCTGCTACAAAAGTAACAACACTTTTTTTCATATATATATATTAGCCACAATGTATTTTATTGTGTCAAAGGGAAACAATTAAACATATTGTACGTTGAACAGAGGAGTTGCAAATACATGTGGGATGGGACGGTTAAGTAAAGACGGGTGGATGAGAGAAATGGGTTATGCAATTAAAGTCGGATAAGTTAAAAACATTTGAAAATACACAGGCGTGGCGCTGTGGAAAAGAAGCGCATTTTGCAACCACGTGTTTTCAGGTTCAATCCCACTGCACGGCACCTTGGGTAAGTGTCTTTTATTATAGCTTCGTGTCGACCAACAATGCCTTGTGGGTGAATTTGTTAAACGGAAACTAACAGCCCGTCATTTATGTATTTATATATATATATATATATGTGTGTGTGTGTGTGTATATATACATATATACATATGTATATATATATATATATTTATATATATATACATATGTATATATATATATATATATACATATTTATATATATACATACTTATGTATATATATATTAGTTACCAACCTAATATATTTATGTCTCTTCATGAAGAATACGTGCTTTTTCAAAGCTGTAGACCCCCTCCTTAACCTGCTTCTTCCATCTGTGACGATGACAGGCATTACTCACCCAGTCAGTCTTCTGCATATCACAGGCCTTTAACGAGGACTTGACACAGTCCTTAAATCGCAGCCTTCGTTTCTGCCGGGCTCTCTTTCCACTAACAAGTTCCACATATAGCATCTGCTTAGGGATACTGCTATCCTTCATTCTAAGAAAGTGTCCATCGCCTCAGTCCTCAAGACCTACGTATCTGGAGTTTTTAAGGTTCAGCCAACATTCAGAATGTGTCTCAGACATCTCTGATGGAAGCGTTCAAGGACCTTTACATGACGTTTGTAAAGGGTCCATGTCTCACATGAGTAAAGGAGCGATATCAGTACACATGCACGGTCCACAGCAATTTAAGCCTGCAACTCGAAGGTGCAGTACTAGCGTAGTGAATCGGGGGACAGCTTGGATTGCAATGTTTTCAGTTGTGCATGCTTGTCAAGATACCATGTTAACTTGTACTATATATATATATATATATATATATATGTGTGTGTGTGTGTGTGTGTGTGCATACATATGCCACGAGTTTCCATGCAGTTTCCCCTCTACCAAATTTACTCACAAGGTATTGGTTGGCCCGTGGTTGCAGTAGAAAACTCTTCTTACCCAACCAGATTTTTAATGCACCGAGTTCCTTAACTACACACCCATCTGTGCGCCTGTGTATCTAAGAAATATTTAGAAATGATAGTAAATATCTTGACACAGAAACCATATATAGAAAAAAGAATCTTTCTCAGAATATTCAATTATCAACACGGAATGGAGTTCCAAGATGAAGACTCCAGCAAACTATGTAATAAGTTTTCAATTATATATGAACATCGAACTGCTAAAGAAGTACAAGTGTTTGATTATAATGTAAAAACAGTTGAGACTTATCTCGCTGAAATAATGTCTGTCTGTTAAGAAAAGTTAATGCCGTTTAGAAGGTTTCACATGCAATCGTTACTTAACATATGTTGGCTTTAGATTATCTCAACTAGATAGAATATTTCTTGTAGTGAAGGAGCGTGACTTAATGGTGATCGTAAGATTGTGGTTTCGGTTCCTGGACTGGGAGATGCGTTGTGTTCCTGAACAAAACACTTCATTCCACGTTCTTCCAGTTCAGTTAACTGGCAAATTGAATATTCCTTGGATGGACCGGCGTCCCATCCAGTGGGTAATATATACACCCGTAAATCTGAAAAATCGATCCTATTAGTCTATATGATCCCAAAAGGTACTTTATCCGTTTTTTTTTTATTTCCTGTCTCGTGTGCCAAGGATGTAAGTATGAATGAATCGCTATATACATCGATAAATCGATGATATCACATAGCGACATATATGATAAAAAATTTCGGTAATGTTAAACGTGTTTCTGGAATTCTCAGTCATTTTCACACTAATTTTCTACATCTGTCTCTTAGCGTATCATATATATATATATATATATATATATATATATATATATATATATATGTATATATACAGGGTGAGCCAAAAGTAGGTGGACAGTAAAAAAACATTTATTTAGAGATCACGTATACGTACAACTATATGTAATAAGACAATTATATTAATGAAAATTAAATGGTATTTATCAACGCAAGTGCTCAAACTGTTTTCCTTCTTGATTTACACAGCTTTGAAGTCTGCCTCTTACGCTTCGACAAACATTTTCGCACAAGTCCACCTACTTTTGGCTCACCCTGTATATATATATATATATATATGTGTGTGTGTGTGTGTGTGTGTGTGTGTGTGTGTGTGTGTGTGCGTGTGTGCGTATGCAGATATATATATATATATACATACACATATACATACATACACACATATACATACACACATATATATGCGTGTGTATGTGTGTGTGTGTGTGTGTGTGTGTGTGTGTGTGTGTGTGTGTAATAATTGCGGGGTAAGTATAATCCAGGCGATTATTGACCACATCAGCACTTCATGTAAGAACTTGGCTAATATAAGTGTTCCAATAACAGAAGAAAGATCAGTTCTTCTTCAGTTAATGATAAAAGGAACACGCAATTTCGATGTATGTATATCCAGCAGGCATGTTATAATCTTAACAGAGTAAATAATAACTAATTTACCTGGGGAAAAGAGAAGCCAACTCGATATTACAAACGTTTCTGTAAACGAACGTCATTTATTCCATATTAAATACAAAGTTATGTTATATATTCAATATATGCCGCGTACGTAATAACGTTATCGTTCCTTCACTTTCTCAGGTATAATGATTTGAACCAGAATTAACTTAAGAAATAAAATTGCGATGCAGGATATAAATTTCCGTTTCTACGTGGGCGTGTCAATAACATGCAAACAACTAAATGCATATGATTTTTCATAAAGCACATTTCCAAACGTATTATCTGTTAGATAAGCTTCAAGTCACTTAATCTGAATATAAATAAAATCTATTAAATATTTATAAGTCAAAACATATACCGCTCAGTGAAAGTTCATTTTCATAATGACCTGTTTGGCGACATTAGTCAATTAATATCCAAACCAGGCAGGATCAGTGTCCATAGTGACAACAACAAAACAGAATGCTCAACTTGAATTTGGGAGATACAAAATTCGATTCTCTATAGCGACTGCTGGCCACTTCTTTCAAGGTGGTTCTCCAGCATGGCCGCAGTCTAATGACCGAAACAAGCGAAAGATAATATCCTCCTAAAATTTGTGGCCTTACGATTATATTAAAAATTAATGTTTACTTCCATCCATTTGATTTCCGTATTTAACTATAGTTTATATTTGACCAATACTAAGGTCTCCGACCGGCAAAAACTCTGATTTGTGCCTTTATAAGGAATCAATATCTTGAATATTCCGTTTTATCCAGTTAGGGTTTCATATGAAGGGTCGCTTCTCCATTGATACCATTTCACTTCTGTAAATGTTTGCGGCCTTGAGGCAAAAACGTACGCAGTAGTTAACGTGAGTTAATTTATATCTAAAGACATCAATAAATACTACAGTATAATCGGTGCCGCATGTAGAATCAAGCCAGTGTTCTTATCTTTTAAGTAACTTCTATCACTGACACCTACACATTTTAAAGTGGAACTATATAGATTGTATCTCCCACTTGTTCCGCTCCTTAAATCTAAGAGATAACATCTTATAAGTTTTCTTAGCTAAGAAAATTATCAACACAAGAAAAATATCAATTTAATTAGATTTATACTACATGCACTGTAAAAGGAAGATCGTATCCATAGAAAATATCTTACAAAAGCAACTTTTTTTTTATATGTTGTAGTTAATCTCACCAATTCAATAATTATATAATTCAAACTGCATGGCATCGTTTTGTAAAAACAGTTCAGCACTGACAGAGCACAATTAACCCATTACCTACCAGTGATCTCATATGAGATCACTTAAAAATTACAAATTTCGTAATTATCTGTCAATATTTACACATATCTTACCTTTTTGCTATATCTACTAGGCATATTTCTCTGATATTCAAATGAGGTTTGCTAATTTTTCACCCAATATCTCGCTTATTTCTATTTAAAATGTTATTTTGAAATGTTATTTTGATCATTCCAGAGTGTTTCTAAGGCTGTTTTATGCTAGAAATCAAAGTTTCATAAAAAAAAATCCAGTTAATAGAATTATGGGAGGTAATTGGTTAAGATTGTAAGTTTTATTTTATTTTTAGCCGAACCGTCCATCGCTTTTGTCGATCTAAGACTATATTGTCTAACATATTGTTCCTATAAAATAAGCGGGATGCGATTTAAGTGACCCGCCGTCTTAAGTCTTGACAGTAGACCTACGGCTACTTTACACAATGAGTCATTTATGACGTTAATTCTAATTTGGGTGAGATTTGGCTACTGTCTCTAGCATGTTAAACGGTTGCTTAGGAGCTCCTTCGCTGGTTCAGAATATGAAACATCGTTTAAGATGAAAAATAATATAATATGGAGTCTGCTGTAGATCAAGAAATGAGTTCTCGGCAAGTCGAGACAGTGATCGATTGAGATAATCCACGATTTCAAATATTTCCATAACTTTACATTATTTACAGGCTTATTTTCTCTCTTCAAAGGACACCAGTATTTATAATGCTATTCTTACAATTTATCGTTGGTGCAATTTCGTGGTGTTTTCTTGATATATTTCTAAACAGATTTAATAAATGAATTTAATCCAGAAAATCTTAGTTTAAGCCCACAGCTGCATGCTATACATACACTGAAATCTCATTGGCTCTTTCCTTCCCCTTTTTTTTTCTACCTCATTGATTTTCCTGTCTCAGCTTCCCTCATTCTCTCCTAGTCATTGAATTATTAAATGTTCTACAGTTGAAGTTATTATTAGACAATGCAGTAAAAATAGACGCAGACCGAAGTCTATTTTTATCCCTTCCATTAATAAATTTTTAACAATAGATCGTAAAATGCTTGGAGTATTTCATTAGCGGAAGGAAGCAGTTCGTTAATTAGCTCTTTCAAGAGTGTGTTGTGTTATGTTATGTTGTTTCTTTAGATGAGTGCTTTTCTTTTAATAGCATTTACGAAGATAGATTTAACGGGATAATGCATACACACACACACACAAATGTGTGGCATTTTATTATGTGATAAACTTGAACTTCTCCGGAATAATCTAGACATAAACTGACGCAAAAAGAAAGATATTTCTCCTAAATCAAAGAAATGCTATTTTTTAATTTCCTACTAATTCATAGCACGAACGAATAACTAGCGGAAATTTGTGGTAAAGTCTTAATTAAAGGTTTCAGATTTCGACTCAAGGTCAGCAGTTTTGGTGGAAGAGGATTATCAGATTACAGCGCTCAACTGGTAGATATTTTATCGACCCCGAAAGAATGAAAGGCGAAGTCGACCGCGGCGAAATTTGAAATCAGAACGTAAAGAGCTGAAAAAATATCCTACTATGCATTTTGCCCGACGCTGTAACGTTTCTGCCTTTAATTATTGTAGCTTTATTAATTGGTAAATGAAGGGCATATAAATCTATAGTAGTAATCTTAAATGTAGAGAGTTAAGAATAAGGATACAATGGTGGTGTGTAGGGGGTAAATATTAGAAACATACGGACGGAACGGAAAAGACTAAAGAAGGACACTGTCTCCTTTCAAATTTTCGAGTATAATTTGGGGAGGAAGATGGGGTGGAGAGAGGGTTGTTGTTCCCATTCTCAATACATTTTTTGAATGGTAGAATGAGGGTAGTAAAAATGAGTCGGATGAATGGGCTTACTGCAATTATAACCCAGCAGTGAGCACATGCTTCTCATAAAGCCCAACGAAACAGACATGCGCAACTAGCATTCTCACTACTTCACTGGAGCGAACTTTGTCAGCTATTGATATATCTGTGGTTCAGAACATAGTACGCCAATAAGAAGTGTTATCTCCGGACGAATATAGCAGTTAATTTGCATTTACGCGTTGTATCTGAATTAAGTAAGATACATAGATGTATATATATATATATATATATATATATATATATACATATACATACATGATGGTCGCTTCCTTGTATACAGTGAAGCGATCAAGAACTACAGTAAGGCGACCAAGGACTACAGTGAGGCGACCCAGGACTACAGTCAGGTAGCCGGAGATAATAGTGAGGCGACCAGAGACTACAGCCAGGCGTCTAGGGGTTACAGTCAAGCGACCGGGGAATACAGCCAGGCGACCGGGGATTACAATCAGGCGACTAGGGGCTACAGTCAGGCGACCAGGGACTACAGTCAGTGTGA
>NC_142947.1:38926991-38964491 GCF_046866305.1 Octopus bimaculoides | reverse complement strand
ATACAAAAAAAGGACGAGTGAGTATAAGAGTGAGAGCGATGAAGTCATAGGGATATAGAATGACTAATAGGAATGGAGGCGATAAACGAGGAGATTTTGTATAGGCATATAAGTTGTTAGAAATCAATATACCTATGCATTTGAGTAAAGTGTCAGGTGAATACAGATGATAATATAAATCGATGAATATCGAAACAGCAAGAGTTACGTAATCGTATTCGTTACTTTACAGCTGTTTCTGGTATATGAAACATTGCATTCGGAGCGGAGTAAGAAGAGGCTGTAAGATGTTGTAGGGTGATAAAAGGTAAAGCTGACTTCGGCGAAATTTAAACACAGACTACAGGGGTTCGAAATAACTATGGTGAGGTATTCTATCTAACGTTCTTATCATTCTACCAATTCGCTGTCATACATTCATATATTTATATATATATATTCATACATAGTTAAATGCATACTTACATATACACATACATATAGACAGACAAACATAAATGTAACCACACATGAATGCAAACACCTGTGCATGCAAGTACACATGCATACAAACATGTACATTTATACAAACGGAAATATTCCGCTGTTCTACGGAAATGTACTATAAAAGCAAAACATGTATCTTAGACTTGTTTATTAACTGAACGGGGACACACAGACACACACACACAAGGAATAAAAGATAATCTGTTTACATGGATATAAAATACCCACTGTCTAGATATAAATAAATAGCAAGATTCAGTTCATTTAGAAATATATTTGTACAAAGTCTCTTTTATTCATTCTAATACAACTCGTCTGAATTCTAATAGTTGTCTTGATGTTCTGGTGTTTATAACTAAATAACGTAGACAGGCACACAAGCACACGCACACGCCCGCGCGCACGTGGAGTAGTTTTTATCCATTTGCACATCCAGATGTTAATGTCAAAATATTACTTTAGCATAAATGCAGCCTAATGGCTAAAACATAAGAAAAGCAGACAAAAAAGATCAAACGAGTGTATATATATATATATATATACACACCAAAGCCTTGTGAGTAGATTTGGTAGACAGAAACTGAAAGAAGCCCGTCGTATATATATATATATATATATATATATATATATATATATATACACACACCAAAGCCTTGTGAGTAGATTTGGTAGACAGAAACTGAAAGAAGCCCGTCGTATATATATATATATATATATATATATATATATATATATATATATATATATATATATATATATATATATATATATATATATATATATATATATATATATATATATATATATATATATATATATATATATATATATATATATATATATATATATATATATATATATATATATATATATATATATATATATATATATATATATATATATATATATATATATATATATATATATATATATATATATATATATATATATATATATATATATATATATATATATATATATATATATATATATATATATATATATATATATATATATATATATATATATATATATATATATATATATATATATATATATATATATATATATATATATATATATATATATATATATATATATATATATATATATATATAGGCGCAAGAGTGGCTGTGTGGTAAGCAGCTTGCTTACCAGCCACATGGTTCCAGGTTCAGTCCCACTGCGTGGCACCTTGGACAAGTGTCTTCTACTATAGTCTCAAGTCGACCAAAGCCTTGTGAGTAGATTTGGTAGACAGAAACTGAAAGAAGACCGTCGTATATATGTAGATATATATATACATATTATACGAATGGTAATTTTTTTATCGCAAAATTGAGAATTTTTCTAGTGAAGGGCTAATGTAGCAAACGTAGAGAGAGAACGTAGGTTCGTTTGCCCGAACAGGAGAAATTATTGATTTCTCGTTGGTTGAAAATTACTGCCCATATACGAATTCTGAATTTTCGTTGAAGAAGTCTTTCACGAGGTACGGTTCTAGAATTCGTGTATGGGCAGTTATAAAAACCCTGATTTTCGGGAAACTCTCCAGTGATCGTTGGACTGTCACTCAAATCCACGACACCCACTCTCAAGTGATCGTTGGACTGTAACTCAAATCCACGACACTCACCCTCTTGAGTATCGGCTAATATTTATGCCATGTTCAATACTCAATTCCGACAATATTGAATTGTTGTGAACTCTGGTAGCTAGAATGAAAGATTAGTTAGTGTAAATTTTAAGTCGTAATTCTCTACGACAAAATGACTTTATTTCTAATGGTTCTATAAATGCCAAATGTATGTATGTATGTATGTATGTATGTATGTATATAATGTTGGTTTCAAATTTTGGCACAAGGCCAGCAGTATCATGGGAAGATGTAAATCGATAACATCGACCCCAATGCTCAACTAATACTTAATTTATCGACCTCGAAAGATTGAAAGGAAATCTCCTCCTCCTCATCTTCCTTCTTCTTTTCTCTGTTGCTGTTGTTGCTGTTTTTCTTCTTCTTCTTTCACAATCTTCCTCCTTTTCTTTTTTCTTCCATCACCAACACCACCACTACCACTACCTCCTCCTCCTCTTTTTATTTCTTTTCCTCTTCTCATTCCACTTTTCCTTATTTCTCTGCCCCTTCTTCTTTATCTGCTTCTTCCTTCGCCTCTTCCTCATCTTATTCCCTTCCTCTTCTTATTCCTCGTCCTATTCTTGTTTCTTCTTCTTCTTCTTCTTCTTCTTCTTCTTCTTCTTATTATTATTATTATTATTATTATTATTATTATTATTATTTCTTCTTTGTCTTCTTTGCGACTTCTTCTTCTTCTTCTTTGCTTCTTGTTTTTCTTCTTCTTCTTCTTCTTTTTTTCTTTTTTGCTTCTTGTTGTTGTTGTTGCTGTTCTTCTTCTTCTTCTTCTTCTTCTTCTTCTTCTCCTCCTCCTTCTTCTTCTTCTTCTTATACTTCTTTGTCGTCTTCGCATCTTCTCCTCCACCTCCTCCTCCCCCTCCTAGCTACATGCCTTCCCGTTTTCCTCTCCTACTTCATTCTTGACCTTCTCCCATGCCGATGCCAACACAATGCCACCCACACCCTACTATCATTAATACCCATTCTACCGGCACTGTACTAACATAACCCTCACACCACCACCACCACCACCACAACCCATATAGCCACCAGCTCCAAACAAAACCCTCCACACTACAACTCTACTTCCACCACCGGCCCCTATTGTTACTATCGCCATCACAATGGCTTCATCTTCACCGACACTCGTAGTTTCCTAACCTCTTTGTCACAACTACAGCCGCCACCATAACAAGGCATAATTACGTCTCTAATTAGATCCATTCTAGCGAAGATAATACTTCTTTGGCTATGTTAATCTGTGGGCGTGCATGTGTGTGTATGTATATATATGTGTGTGTCTGTGTGTGTATGTGTGTTATTGTGTGCATGTCAATTTATGTGCATCTCAACCCTTGCATAATTGAAGAGTACGCTTGCACTAACGAAAACGTCATGCAGACTTGCAGCATCCAACACATAACGACAATGTGTACATGCGTATATATATATATATATATATATATATATATATATATATATATATATATATAAATACGACGGGCTTCTTTCAGTTTCCGTCTAGAAAATCAACTCACAAGGCTTTGTTCGGTCCGAGAGGGTATAGTAAAAGACACTTCCCGAAAGTGCCACAAATGGGACTGAACCCGGAACCATGTGGTTTGAAAGCAAGCTTCTTACCACACAGTAGCAGAGATTTTAAAAAATTAAATTCTGGAGTCGATTTGTACCGCTGTTGGTACCCCTGTATGTCCCGCACTCCCTTGACTGAAACAAGCAACAGTTAAAAAATGGATAAAAAAAGACGAAAAGAAAGAACAGGTGTAAGGTGCTCAGAGTATACCTATATATCGAAATTTCAACTGATTTTTGTTCGGGAAATTTGCTTACCCTAAGGCGGCGAGCTGGCAGAAACGTTAGCACGCCGTGCGAAATGCTTAGCCGTGTTCAAATTCCGCCGAGGTTGACTTTGCCTTTCATCCTTTCGGGGTCGATTAAATAAGTACCACTTACGCACTGGGGTCGATATAATCGACTTAATCCGTTTGTCTGTCTTTGTTTGTCCCCTCTGTGTGTAGCCCCTTGTGAGCAGTAAAGAAATAAGAATTGTTAGCACGCCGGTAAAAATGCTAATCAGCATTTCGTCCGTTTTTACTTTCTGAGTTCAAATTCCACCGAGGTCGACTTTGCCTTTCATCGTTTTGGGGTCGATAAAAATAAGTGCCATTTGAACACTGAAGTCGATGTAATCGACTTTACCGATCCACAAACCCCGCAATTGCTGGCCCCGTGTCAGAAAGTAAAACCGATAATTTGCTTACCTTATCCTCATTGTCCAGGTAAAACTAAGAGAGGTGAAACTCTTACTCGAGTTAGATAAAGAACGAACAGGTATTAAAAAAAGCCAGAAAATGTAAGAAGGAAGAGAAAAAAAAAAGATTGAAAAAGGAAGCACAAAAACAACCTGACACCAGCCCCAGTATTATACAAGATAAATATTAAGCTGTGCAAATGATAAATTGCTTCGTTTTAATATCAGAATCTTTTTCTCGTTTTCCTTAGCCTTTGTTTTGGTATGAAGAAATAAAAGATACATTAAATGTTCCTATTTACGAAACACATAAATAGAATGAGAACTGGCTGGTTGGTTGAAGTGATAAGCTTTTTCCCTTTGATCTTCAGGCTGTAAATATAAACCATTACATGATTTTGGTGTTTCAGGCATATGTCTAAAAGAACACGTGTTAGAGATAAGCGAAATTCCCATTATTATTGGCATTCTCATTACGTATAGGCATCGAGTTGATAGTATACGTAGGCTTCTCGTTCTTCCGCGTTCTAATCTCGGAAAAGTCAACTTTGCTTGAGTTTCATATTCTTTTTCTACTCTAGGCACAAGGCCCGACATTTTTGGGGAGGGGGCCCAGTCGTTTAGATCGACCCGCGTAGGCAACTGGTACTTAATTTATTGACCCCCCGAAAGGATGAAAGGCAAAGGCGACAACGGCGGAATTTGAACTCAGAAAGTATAGACAGACGAAATACCGCTAAGCATTTCACCTAGCATGCTAACGTTTCTTATTTCTTTATTGTCCACAAGGGGCTAAACATAGAGGGGACAAACAAGGACAGACAAACGGATTAAGTCAATTACATCGACCCCAGTGCATAACTGGTACTTAATTTATCGACCCCGAAAGGATAAAAGGAAAAGTCGACCTCGGCAGAATTAGAAATCAGAAAGTATAGACAGACGAAATACCGCTAAACATTTCTCCCGGCGCGCTAGCGTTTCTGCCAGTTCACCGCCTGCTTGGATCTCATATTGATAAAATAACATAAGTATTCACTTAATGATTTTTTCGACTCTATTCTCCTTGAAAAGGAGCTTCTTACTTCGGCAAAAGAAATAATCACTGAACAAGCGATAACAATTAATATGGCGTAGAAAATAACTCGAAATAACCACGAACTGATAATAGCAAGTAGACATAGATACTTTCGATGTTAAGGGAGGCGTGGAAGTGCAGTAAGTCGTCTGCTTCCTGATCATAAGGTTCCTGGTTCAGTCCCACTGTGTGGCACCTTGGACAAGTTTATTCTATTACAGTTTTGCGCTAACCGAATCTTGGTGAGTGGATTTGGCTGAAAACGGAGAAAAAGCTTTTATTGAAGTTGGAAAAGCATCACAAAAAAATGTGACTCAGAGTTTCACGTTTTCGTTCATCGGTCAGTTGTGATCATGCTGAGAACAGGACATTCTGAGCCACCGAATTTTTGTGATGACTTTGCAGCTCTAATAAAAAGAGCACATTACTCTACCTTTGGTATTCTGTTGCAACTTGTTTTGCACTTATGTGCTTACTCGTATATATATATATATATATATATATATATATATATATATATATATATATATATATATATATATATATATATATATATATATATATATATATATATATATGTATATATATATGTATATATATATATATGTATATATATATATATGTATATATATATATATGTATATATATATATATATATATATATATATATATATGTATATGTATATATATATATATATATATATATATATATATATATATATATATATATATATATATATATATATATATATATATATAATTAAAAGGGTAAAGGAATTATCAATATATTAATTAATAAATCAATTAATAATTAATAATTTTTACCAAGCCCAACGGTATGAAAGCACCATTATTGGTGGAGAACTAATTCAAAAAAAGTTCATATATTTATAAATATAATTAATGGATCAGCAAAATATTTGCTTCACCATATACCGAAGTTCAGAAAAATAGCAGCTGAAATTAGATATATATATATATATATATATATATATATATATATATAAATATATATATATATATGTATGTATATTTTTCATTTCAAAGTTTCAGCTCAGAGCTGCGGCCATGCTGATGCACCACCGTGCATATATGTATATATGTGTGTGTGTGTATTTATTTATATAAATATACATATATTATATATATTTATATACATATATACATATACATATATATATATAAATATATATATATATACATATACATATACATACATACATACATGCATACATAAGGCGGTGAGCTGGCAGAATCATTAGAATGCCGGGCGAAATGTTTAGCGGTATTTCGTCTGTTGCTACGTTCTGAGTTCGAATTCCGCCGAAGTCGATTTTGTCTTTCATCCTTTCGAAGTCGATTAAATAAGTGCCAGTTACGCTCTGGTGCCGATGTAATCGACTTAATCCCTTCCCCCAAATTTGACACCTTGTGCTTACAATAGAAATTATATATATATATATATATATATTTCTAAATATATATATATTTTTATATATAACGTTGACCACTAACGTGGACATTCAATGTGCTAGAAATAGATAACATCTTGTGTCTACTAAGACCTAAATTGTTCTCAAAACGGAATTTAGCTGAATACCAAAGCGTAAGCGGGCAAGACATTTAAAATTACCTAAAAAATAATTATTAAATAGGTACAGGTTTCAAAATTAACAATCTTACCGACTGTCTGTTTCTCTTCAGCCTATTCCTAATGTAACCATAATCCTCAGAACCCTATACAAAATTGCCCACCGTCATAGGTGCACGTGTATGTGGTTCTGTTAATTACAGCTTAATGGTAAAATTCATATATATATGTTATATATATATATATATATATATATATATATATATATATAGGAGCAACGTAAAAATATACAAGGTGTAAAGATACTGAAAATTCAGTATTACAACACGTGGTAAAATTATGAGTTGAAAATATGTGAAAAAAAAAAAAAAAGTGGAAGAGAAATGCCTTCGTTTCATATAGTTTATAAAAAGATATTAAACTATATGAAACGAAGGCACTTCTCTTCCACTTTTTATATTTTTACACATATTTTCAACTTATATATATATGTGTGTGTGTGTGTGTGTGTGTGTGTGTTTGTATACGCATTACTCTTTACTCTCTCTTTTGCTTGTTTCAGTCATTTGAGTGTGGCCATGCTGGGGCACCGCTTTTTAGTCGAGCAAATCGACCCCAGGACTTATTCTTTGTAAGCCTAGTACTTATTCTATCGGTCTCTTTTTGCCGAGCCGCTAAGTTACGGGGGACGTAAACACACCAGCATCGGTTGTCAAGCGATGTTGGGGGTACAAACACAGACGCACAAACAATATATATACATATATATGTATACGACGGACACCTTTCAGTTTCCGTCTACCGAATCCACTCACAAGGCTTTGGTCGGCCCGAGGCTATAGTAGAAGACACTTGTCCAAGGTGCCAGGCAGTGGGACTAAACTCGGACTCATGTGGTTCGTAAGCAAGCTACTTACCACACAGCCACTCCTGCGCCTGTATGCATGTATTAAGTGCTAGCAGGGACCCGCATTTCATTTTGCAACTAATATATACTACCAACTATATTAAATGTTACTGTGTCCCACTTTCTGTTTTAGTAGTGCCAATCAATTACTTTTAAATTATTATCTGAACAAAGCCGTTTGAGGCGCAAAATCTGTGATTTTCAGATAACAAGATCTATGTGTGGAGTTGGACATGACGCTGATCAAAGGTGCATTGTTATTAAAGTTTATTTGAGATATAAAATCAAGAATATCCTTCCAAACAAGCCTACCAGCATGAAGACTGAGCGCGGAGAATTTCAAATCAACAGCACTTACAAATTTTATGTTGTTGTTGGCACTCCGTCGCTTACGACGTCGAGGGTTCCAGTTGATCCGATCAACGGAACAGCCTGCTCGTGAAATAAACGTGCAAGTGGCTGAGCACTCCACAGACACGTGTACCTTTAACGTAGTTCTTGAGGATATTCAGCGTGACACAGCGTGACAAGGCTGACCCTTTGAATTACAGGCACAACAGAAACAGGAAGTAAGAGTGAGAGAAAGTTGTGGTGAAAGAGTACAGCAGGGTTCGCCACCATCCCTTGCCGGAGCCTCGTGGGGCTTTAGGTGTTTTCGCTCAATAAACACTCACAACGCCCGGTCTGGGAATCGAAACCGCGATCCTATGACCGCGAGTCCGCTGCTCTCACCGCTGGTCCATTGCGCCTCCACGCAAATTTTATGACAGCGTCTGTAAAAATAAAAACATGATATCATTTCGATGATGGCAGAATAGGGAATAGCTCTGCTTTAACAAACGTGTCCTTGAGCAGCTCTGCAGCAGAAGGACACTCTTTACTATTCAAGTAAAAAACAACCAGGATTGGTCAGATGAAAACAAAAATATAAGACTTTGTTTTTTTTGAAAACTATATGAGTCATGGCTGTCAGTCGTTGCTGTTTGCTTGTGAGACAAAATTAAACTGTGAGTTTATCGTGCACGGCAATCATCACACGTGTCTATTTACGTATTTATGAGAATATATATATATATATATATATATATATATATATATATATATATATATATATATATATATATATATATATATATATATATATATGGATTTGGGCAATGCTGAAGGAATACTTTTCACATCATGCAAATGATGTAGCGCTCACGTCGGCGTTGGATGGAATAAAGCTTGAGCTCCGTAGGGCATCAGACTATGAAGAACACAGTTGTTAGTCCCCATACATGTGTGTGTGTGTGTGTGTGTGTGAGCAATCTGTTAGATGTAACAGGAGCAGTATTAGATTATTAATGTAAAGACACCGCCTGACAGGCAATAGTTACCGCGTTATTCGTCAGGAGTTAATTTCCAATATGGATGCGCTGTGTTTAAAATATCTATATACATGTATTTTGTGTTTTGTATCTACAAACATCCACAACCCACCTTTATATGTATGTATGTATATATATATGTATATATATATATATATATATATATATATATATATATATATATATATATATATATATATATATATATATATATATATATATATATATATATATATACATATATATATATATATATTTATGTATATATATGTATGTGTATATATTTGTAGATATATATATATGTGGATATGTATATATATATATATATATATATATATATATATATATATATATAATATTATTAGGGACAAAATCCAAAATTACAGGTAAAAAACTCAATTAAAATCAATTTATAAAAAATTAAAATTAAATTGAGCCTTATAGATAAAGTATATATAAAATATATATAGTTTTAGGGAAAATAACCAATTTTCAAGAACTCATCGATGAAAATCCACTATCACATATAGAAAAATTAATAATTAAAAGCACAATAAATGAGTATAATATAAAGTAAAGTAAATATCATAAGATAAATATAATAAAAAGATTACACGTGTTTCATAACCAATTTTCAAATAGAAAAGAAATTTAAATCGATTAAAATCAATTGAAATTATCGAAAATAAGTTCTATTCAAAAATATAGCTACTCGTCAGATCGTAAGTAGAACAATAATTAGATATATATCTCAACCAACAATAAGTACCAAATGAATTAATATGAAATACTTATTATATAAAGATAGAAAAATTATTTAAAAAATATCATAATATCAAAATAATAACCATTCAATAATCATCCCTTCATCCATAATAATAACATGTATATTATATACAAAAAACATCTTACCTAAATTATCATTGTTTTAAATTATCATTGTTTTAAATACAAGTTGAACGAAGTTTAAGTTTAAAATAATAATGAAGATAAAATTAGTACATATTTAACCGGTGTAATAGTTAAAGCTATACTATTTAAAGCTAAAGACGTTTATTTAATTATGATTAAAGATCAATTGAATAATAGAAAAATACAAGATTATTTATTTCTACAAACGTAATAATAAAAAATATGAATGAAAAAATTATGAATGGAAAAAATTATGAATGAAAAAATTAGGAAAGAAAAAATTATTAAGAATAAAAGGTTAAACTTTATATATATATACAAAGTTTTGATTTAAAAAAAAACTTTAACGATATTATAAACTATAAAGATTAGTAATTAATCAAATAATATTAATCAAAAATAATCGAAAATATATCAACACTATTCCAATCGAAGTTCTAATATTATGTTGAAATGAAACTATAACTTCTAAATAATATAGTGTTAAATAAGTTATCTATTAAAATAATCTATAAAGAATCAAATGAATAGTATAAAAACAAGAATACATATTATTTTCAAATAGTAGAAAATCTTTAGCAAATTTTTCTATCTTTATATAATAAGTATTTCATATTAATTCATTTGGTACTTATTGTTGGTTGAGATATATTTCTAATTATTGTTCTACTTACGATCTGACGAGTAGCTATATTTTTGAATAGAACTTATTTTCGATAATTTCAATTGATTTTAATCGATTTAAATTTCTTTTCTATTTGAAAATTGGTTATGAAACACGTGTAATCTTTTTATTATATTTTTCTTATGATATTTACTTTACTTTATATTATACTCATTTATTGTGCTTTTAATTATTAATTTTTCTATATGTGATAGTGGATTTTCATCGATGAGTTCTTGAAAATTGGTTATTTTCCCTAAAACTATATATATATATATATATATATATATATATATGCTGATAGCATTCTTTCTTTACTCTGCACAACATAAGTTTTCAAACCCAAGGTGATGAGCTGGCAGAAACGTTACCATGTCGGACGAAATGCTTAATGGCATTTCATCCGTCTGTACGCTCTGAGTTCAAATTCCGCCGAGGTCGACTTTGCCTTTCCTCCTTTCGGGATCGATAAATTAAGTACCAGTGAAACCCTAGGGTCGATGTTCCCCCACAAATTTCAGACCTTGTGCCTATAGTAGAAAGGATTCAGAATTATTTGCACGCTGGACGAAATGCTTAGCATTATTTCGCCCATCGCTACGTTCTGAGTTCAAATTCCACCAAGGTTGACTTTGCCTTTCATCCTTTCAGGATTGATAAATTAAGTGCAAAATGCAGAATCTGCAGGAAAGGAGTCGAAAGTACCAATCACCTTTTAAACAAATGCAATATACTAGCGTGAAAAGAGTATAAGTGTAGACATGTTTCTTGGCAAAAGAATGCACTAGGATGTTAGCCGAGTGAATGGTTTCAAACCAAGAGAAAAGTAGTATGGACACGAACTAAAGGCTGTGATAGAAAGCGAGAATTACAAAATCTCGTGAGATTTCCCCATAAAGTGCAAAATTTGAAACCATTATTATTATTGAGTGCTGAAAGGAACAACCGTCTATGTCAGCACTTCACGAAAAACTAATATTTATCCGGATTGCCCACGGAAAAAATGCTATTTCTTTCCTTTTAGATTGGATAAATGTCCACCCTATTCCCTGGGGGCAGGAGAAAAGTTTGTCTTTCTACATTTTCAAATGCTCATGTGTTTTTGGCAGATATCCACTTGCAATATTTATACGCGTTGGAAGGCAGCCGCTTCGTAAGTAGCAAACAGATGTGTTCACCATCGTCGTTGTAGCAGTAGCCTCCAGCCTCATTTTCGAACAATTAAGTAAATACAAAATAAAAATAAAGTTTGAAATGGTAAAGACAATGAAAGTGAAAGAAAAACCGACTGAATTCCAAACTTCAAACAGTTGTTCAAGAAAAACACTAAAGAGAATAGTGTTGATTATATTAGTTTAAATGGAGAGGCGGAGAGCTGGTAAAATCGTTAGCACGTCGGGCGAAAAGCTTAGCGGTATTTCGTCTGTCTTCATGTTCTGAGTACAAATTCCACCGAGGTGAACTTTGCTCTTTTCATCCTTTCGGGCTCGATAATTTAAGTATCAGTTGCGTACTGGGTTGATCTAATCGACTGGCCCCCTCTCCAAGATTTTCAGGCCTTGTTCAGAGAGTAGAAATGTTTAGCGGTATTTCGTCTGTCTTTACGTTCTGAGTTCAAATTCCGCCGAGATCAACTTTACCTTTCATCCTTTCGCGGTTGATAATTTAAGTACCAGTTGCGTATTGAGGTCGATCTAATCGACTGGCCCCGTTCCTCAAAATTTCGGGCCTTGTGCCTAGAGTAGAAAAAGAATCGTCAGCGCGCCGAATAAAATGCTGAGTGGTATTTCGTCCGTTTTTACGTTTGGAATTAAAATCCCACCGAGATCGATTTTACCTTTCATGGTCTTTGGGTTGATAAAATAAGTAACAGTCAAGCAATGGAGTCGATCTAATCGAGTCAGTCATCCCTCGAAATTGTTGAAATCAATATTAGTTTAAATGCAAAGATGGCGAGTTGGCAGAATCGTTAACACGCCGGGTAAAATGCTTAGCAGTATTTCGTCCGTTTTTTTACATTCTGAGTTCAAATTCCGCCGAAGTCTACTTTGCCTTGTATCCTTTCGGGGGTCGATAAAATAAGTTCCAGCTGAGTACTGGGGTCGATGTAATTGGCTTACCCCTTCCCCGAACATGTTGGCCTTATATCAAGACTTGAAAGCAATATTATTTTAAATGCAACCGTCTTAAAGCGGTGAACAGACAGAATCGTTAGCACGCCGGGCATTTCGTCCGTCTTTATGTTCTGTGTTCAAATTCCACCGGGTCGACTTTCATCTATTCGGGGGTCGATAAAATTAGAACCGGTTGAGCACTGGGGTCGATGTAATCGACTAGTCCCCTCCCCTAAAATTTCAGGCCTTGCGTCTATAGTTGAAAGGACTATTGTTTAGACCCCGGTCAGCCCTGATTCAGCAGAATTACGATTTCCAGCTGTTCCCAAAGCGTTTCAGCCTTGTACACCCCACCACAGTTTTAGGTATAAATCTGTGACTACACCACCCAAAATACCCTTACATTTTCAGAGACTAAGTAGAACGAATTGTAAAACAAATTTAACTGCTATTTCTAGTAAGTCATACGACGCATAGAGGTTCTGCCGCTGGCATTTGTAGTGTTACTGATGTTATTTCTATATAGTGTTGTAGTTGTTGTTGTCGTGAATGTTGTTGTTATATGAGGGTGTAGTTGGTTGTGAATTTGGGTGTGGTGTATATTGGTAAGCAGTTAAACTGCATAATTGATAATTATATTCTCTTATTATGGACGACACGTGCAACGATTTGCTTTTTAAAATAGGTGAGCGGAAAGAAAAACCGAACATAGAGGAAGAAAACATACACGGAAATAGAGGAAGAAACCAAACACACAAACACACACATAAACACAAATGCGCATACACATACACTAATAGTCACGTGCCAACACAGACAGAAACTCACATGTCGCACGTGTCTCCCTCCTTCTCTCTCTCTCTCTCTCTTCTCACATACATACATACATACTTACTTGTATGTATTATTAATATATTACATATTCTTTTCTGGGGAAGGGGCTATACGTCCGCAGTACGCAACTGGTACTTAATTTATCGACCCCGAAAAGATGAAAGACAAAGTCAACCTCGACGGAATTTGAACTCAGAACGTAAAAGCAGACGAAATGCCACTAAGCATTTCGCTCGGCGTGCTAACGTTTCTGCCATCTCGCTGCCTTATATCATATTACATATTACATTACATACATACATATATATGCACATTTATATATATATATATATATATATATATATATATATATATATACACGCGCGCACGCAGATGCATGAATAAATGTAGGTATACGCGTGTGAATATATATACACATATGCACATATATATATTTAATTATAAATATAAACACGTATGTATGTGTGTGTGTGTGTGTGTGTGTGTGTGTGTGTGTGTGTGTGTGTGTGTGTGCTGGAATCTAAGACCTTCACTAACCGATATTCTGAGATTCATGTATGGTTGCTATTGCAAGAGTATCCTGCCCGATACACACGTGACAGCGGGTAACCGAGAAGAAGTTGGTTTTTTTCTGATCTAGAAGGCAGGCTGGTCGTTCTCGACCTGACGTTCATTTGTAACAATACAATAAGGCTGGCTGCAATTTATTCACCCAACATTATGGGTCCGCAAAGTGAATATTTTCGTGACCTGGGCAAGTTCCTGGCCACATCGTATTCATTAGTATTGATAGGACACTTTAACACAATTTGTGACACACGCACAGATTGTGTTGGCTCGAACATGAATAGTAAATGTAACCCTGGCTTTCGGGATCTGATAAGACACTTTCAACTGGCAGAACCATATTGGTTGGAACATCCGAACACTTCACAGTGGACATGGTCAAATAGTAACGGGTCTTCCAGAACATATATATAACTTAGAACCATGCGAATTGGAAGCGAATATCTTATTGACAATCAATAAGATACATTTTATGTGTGGTTTATCTAAATTTTACTAGCGCGATGGCAGTGGAATTTATTTAGAATTCGTTTTTGTATTGCTCATATAACTTTCTCAACTAAATTATTTGAAAACTCTTATTAAAAGTGCATTTGCAGGTATTAATTTATTTTCGTAAACCTTCGTTAGTGTCTGTCCCGCTGGTAGTTAAGTTAATCAAGAATGATTCAGTTCTCAACATCTGAGAAATAGAATACTAACCGATAAATCCAAGGCAGAAAGATTAATACTAATTTCCTTCGGTTACACTATTACATGCCAATTAGTAAACACACCCACTTACTCTATATTCAGCAAACAAAATAATAACATCATAATTTTATTAGCTTTCATTGCTGGCAAGTAGATTCCTCCATCGTTATTTTGATTAAGTAAAGCTCAGAGGTAATACGCAAAGATATGCTATTTCTATGTCTCTAAAGCTTCTGAACTTGAGCAAAAGCCGAATGGAAGAAATTAAATTAGTATTGAAGATCTCTGCAGAAATTCAGTTGTGAGAAGTTTATTTATATTGTAGATTAACGCTTCTCCCTACCACTGAGTGCTGATTTTATGCATGGAAACGTATAAAAATCTTGTAATCAATAAAAATATTGATTTCATGTCCTGAAGCAAGCTACAACGTTTTTTCTTTTTTTTTTTTTTTGGCGGGGGGATAAAATACCACAAAGTGAATAGATCTCAATACATGATCGCTACATACATACATACATACATATATATATATATATATATATATATATATATATATATATATATGTGTGTGTGTGTGTGTGTGTGTGTGTGTGTGTGTGTGTGTGTGTGTGTGTGTGCGCGCGTGCGTGTGTGTGTGTGTGTGTGTGAATAAAAATAAAAATAAAAAAATATATAAAAAGGGTTTTGTATGATCGTGTATAGAGGAATATATTATTTAAAAGAGTTCCAACTCTGTTTTTTAGGTTTTATTAATCTTCTTATAAAATTAATGTGGGATATAGAATATGGAATATATAATATAAATAGTAAAATGAAATGAAGTATTGAATGTCTTATTGAATATATGAAATATTGCGTATTAAATATATAAAGGCTAGTATACTTTCATGCCCCGTCTGACAGATATATATATATATATATATATATATATATATATATATATATATATATATATATATATATATATATATATGGTCGACTCGAGGCTATAGTGAAAGACACTTGCGCAAGATTCCACACAACAGTACTGAACCCGAAATGGTGTGATTGGGGAGAAACTTCTTACCACACTGCTACGCCTGCGCCTACATGCGTGGATTTATCGTGCATGTTTCTGATTATAACAATAAAGAAATAAATGAATAAAAGATGATCAGTTATATTAATAGTCTACGGTTTTGGAAGTCGTCCAAGTAACTAAGGACTAGAAATACAATAATACAGTTCAGTGTTTAGTTGGCCATTTTATAGACGCTTATTTATTATAATGTATATTGAAGCTGATGTGTACAATGTCAGTAAAAGTTTTCTTTCAAAAAAATATACTCCCAATAACTGTGGAGGCGCAATGGCCCAGTGATTAGGGCAGCGGACTCGCGGTCATAGGATCGCGGTTTCGATTCCCAGACCGGGCGTTGTGAGTGTTTATTGAGCGAAAACACCTAAAAGCTCCACAAGGCTCCGGCAGGGGATGGTGGCGAACCCTTGCTGTACTCTTTCACCACAACTTTCTCTCACTCCTACTTCCTGTTTATGTTGTGCCTGTAATTCAAAGGGTCAGCCTTGTCACACTGTGTCACACTGATTATCCCCGAGAACTACGTTGAGGGTACACGTGTCTGTGGAGTGCTCAACCACTTGCACGTTAATTTCACGAGCAGGCTGTTCCGTTGATCGGATCAACTGGAACCCTCGACGTCGTAAGCGACGGAGTGCCAACAACAACAAACTGCCAATAACTATCGCAACTGTATAAAACTACTGAATATAGAAGGAAGAACAATATGGTACTGTAATGAGGTGGAAATAACATTAAAGCTTGCAATGACATCGTCTACTGTTGTAAGACGATACAGCGTGTTTTCAGAAATCCACCGTAAAATATGCTCATTTTTTGTTGTCAGATATTTGATGAGAAGTTGGAGAAGCTGGTTCAGTAATTGGAGACTTTGAACCGATTTCGATTTTGATAACGGTGTCATTTTATATTAACTTCATGATTTCTACCCGCGTAAGGGCGGCAACGTGGCAGAATAACTACCGCACCGGACGTAGAATGTGTGAGATACCCATAAGTTTCATCTGTAATTCGCTTATTTTTGGGCTGGCAGGGATTTGCTCTACATACCTGTTTGTTTCTTTTGATATCATAACATTCCAAGTGCCTCAATAATAATAATAATAATAATAATAATAATAATAATAATAATAATAATAATAATAATAATAATAATAATAAACTGAGCAAATATAAAGATCTTGAAACAGAAATTAGCAAAATGTTGAATCTGAAGACTAAAACAATACCTATTGTCATAGGTGCCCTGGGAATGACAGCGAAACGGGCTGATTACTACCTAGCTCAGATACCAGGAAACCCCAAAATGGCTGAAGTTCAAAAGATAGTGCTCATGGGAACTGCCCATATCCTACGTAAAATACTGTCTATGTGATCTCAAATTTTAAAACAAACACATAATTTTCTTATGGTTTCTTAAACATTCTCTAGAACACTATGTACAAATCGAAATATATGGTACCCTAGGCATAACACCTACATGAACTTCTAACTTGTTGTCTCTTGAGGTCTCTGGGTGAGACTTGGATCCAACTTGTACAAATGCAAAGCAAAAGTCAAACATAAAATAATTATAATAATAACAATAATGATAATAGGCAATGTTGCTGTTTTGAGATGCCACACTCTTTCGATTAGATCTCCTTGTCCAAATGTTTTCATTGATATCTTTTTGTCAGCTGGAGTTTCAGCATCAATCAGAAGACAAATTTTTTTTAATAAGATTTTCACTGCGATCAGGTCGGTTTGCTTGTATTATTATTATTATTATTATTATTATTATTATTATTATTGTTTTCTTGCTATTATTATTATTAGTATTATTATTATTATTATCATCATTACCGCTTCTGTTTCGTTCGTTTCATGCCAAATTTCCTCTACACGACTAATGTTCCTGCATTTCTGTGGAGCGTGTGTACTGTTGCCGTGAGCTATTTCTTTAGTTTCGTATTTCTCCAGCGTTTCTTGTTTTCCACCTGCTTCCACAACAATGTATAATATTTTTATGTTTACGATTTGCTATTCAATCTGATGTAGCTTGTTAAATCTTATAGACTATCCATTTAAGCGTACATTTATACATATACAAAGGATCCTACATATTTTCAGCACAAAATTAGAGTTTGATGTATGTACTCTCTGCTTCCTACACCTCTTGTATCAAGTAGAGTACACAACACAGACTTTGATTTATTTGGGTTTTTAATCTTCTTTCATTATCAAGGTATCTGTCCATATGTCTGTTTGCAACTTTCTCGCTTCTCTCTCTATCTTCTCTCTCTATATTCTCTCTCTCTCTCCCTATTTCTCTCTCTTTTTCTCTCTCTTTCTCTCTCTGCCTATCCTATCTCTTCACCTGCCTGCCTCCTTCTGTAGCTAGGTATCGATGAGTACATCTCTGCATAGATTATTGAACCTCTATATATATTTCAACATGGACACATGCTTTTATATATATATATATATATATATTTATATATATATATATATATATATATATATATATATATATATATATATATATATATAAAAAAACAAAAGTAAATGAGTATATGCATATATACGTACAGGTATGTGCATACCGACATCCACCTGTATGTATAGGTGCATATCTGGGTACAGGACATTGCAAACAAACGTAGACGAGAACACACGAGCCACATAGAGAACATTCTACTTCATCAGCTACCCACGTTTTAACACATACATACATACATACATATATATATATATATATATCTATATATATATATATATATATATATATATATATATATATATATATATATATATATATATAGATATATATATATATATATATATGTATGTATGTATGTATGTATATATATATATATATATATATATATATATATATATATATATATATATATATATATATATATATATATATATATAATTATGTGTATTTCTTCTATCTTAATGAATAAAAATTCTTCTGATAGAATAAATGAGTTAATAGAAACCAATGTAGCAAAGAACACAAAATAACTGTGGTTTAGTTCCTGTTTTTATATATATATGTATTTGAAATTTACAGAAAAACAAAAAGACGAAGACAGGTGCATTACATATATGTATATGTATATATATATATATATATATATATATATATATATATATATATATATATATATATATATATATATATAAATATATATATATATATAAATATATATATATAAATATATATATATATATATATATATAAATATATATATGCATGTATGTATGTATGTATGTATATTTGAAAAATGAATAGAAATTGCTTTTCTGATATTTTTCCACTTCAATAATTTGATAGTGAAAAGATTATCAGAAAAGCCAGTTCTATCCATTTTTCAAATATATAATATATAGCAAGGACGCTCTCTTTCTCATTCATATATATATATATATATATATATATATATATATATATATATATATAGACTCGTTTCAGTCATTTGACTGCAGCCATGCTGGATCACCGCCTTTAGTCGAACAAATCGAACCCACACCAGGACTTATTCTTTGTAAGTCTAGTTCTTATTCTATCGGTCTCTTTTGCTGACCTGCTAAGTTACGGGGTCATAAACACACCTGCAGTACTTTGACCAATCCCAGAGAAACAAGTAACCAATCTGTTTATATTGTCAACAACTACAGTAGCTAGAGAAAACTGGAGCTAAATGTATGTGTGAGTAAACGTACAAACATATATTATTATATACAGATAAGCACATATTCTTATACATAGAATTACCAAATTACAGATACATGTAACATATCAACATCAGTGATTACTGTACCTAATACCCTGGCTGTCAGTCTACTTGATGTTTCCCCTTTAGATGCCAGACAGACCACAACCATGTGATTAGAGAAATGATATCGCGGAATTGCAGCCAATCCAAACAAACTTTGGTTTATAAAGCGAAAAATACGCTACACATGTTCACTGGATGAACCGAACAGTGGCTGTTGAAACGAGTATCTTGAACACAGTCTGTTAAAGCTGTTTTTCATTGTTTTGAATTGTCAGTCAACTTCCTAAGATGAGTTACGCACATCAGGCAGGAAACGTGTTTAACCCATTTTTTTTTTATATCAGAGCTTAGTAATTTAACTTCAATATGTGTTTCTGGGCTATCAGCCGGCACTAATTCCATTTTTCATTTTGTTTTTTGCTTTTTGGAGGTTTTTAAAAAAAATTTTCTGTTCATGCATCTAATTTATGAGAACTTTTTTCTGAAAAACAAAAAGATTATCTAAAACGTACGCTTTAAATAATTTCAAAATATTAATATTTGGTTTCACTTTACACACACACACACACACACACACACACACATACACACACACACACACACACACACACACACACATATATATAGCAAAATTTCTCATTTCATTTTACTCCAGTCTACTCAGGTGGCAAAAATGAGTAATCGTGTGAGGGACCGGCGTCCCCACCAGGTGGGGAATTTATACGCCATGGAAACCGGGAAGCCCGTCCTATGAGTCTATATAACTCGGGAAGGAACGTTAACGGAGGCGCGTAGCTTAGTGGTTAGAGTGTTGGACTTGTGATCGCAAGATTGTGATTTCGATTCCTGGACCGGGCGACACGTTGTGTTCTTGAGCAAAACACTTCATTTCACATTGCTCAACTGACAAAAATAAGTAATCCAGCGACGGAACGACGTCCTACCCAAGTGTGAAATTTATACTACATGAAACTGGGAAACCGGCCCTTATGAGTCGGTGTGAGTTGAGAAGGTAATTTTTTACCTTTCTTTTATTAGATCTTGGAGCAAAGAGACGCTCTTTGAATTTACACAATTATTCCAAGTAATTTCGTTGTTTTCTCATTTCTGGAAAATTTGCCAAATCTGAGGCCTTTAAGCACAACAACAGCTTCATGCGTTGTTTAACATATATGTCTGTGCATAAACACTGCTGTTGTTACCTCTATCGTTCAAAATATTAGTTAAGCTGTTAAAAATGATTCATTTTTCTCTTAAATCTTCATTACTTAGTGGGCTTTTTTTTTGTGATTGTCGTTCCTGCAGGAGAATCTGTTTCTGTGCTGTGTTTCTACTTGCTTTGCTCGCTGTGTTGCGTATCTGGTACACATTTTTTTAATATGAAATGGCGGTAAAAGTGAAAGCAAATAAATCATAAAGTCTATAAAGATCTTTTGTGTCTACCCTCGCTTATCGAAGCAGACGTCGACGAGTAATTAAAATTCGCATTGGCAAGTGCTCCAAAGAAAGAAGCTTACGTTTAATGTTGCTAAGAATAGTGTCGATTCTCAGAGAGAGAGAGAGAGAGAGAGAGAGAGAGAGAGAGAGAGAGAGAGAGAAAGTCCTTTTCTAAAGACATCAACAACAACAACTACTACTACAATAGCAGCGGCATTAATGATGATAATGGTTTCAAATTTTGGCACACAAGGCCAATAATTTAAGGGAAGGGGTTTGGTCCACATACATCCAACGAAGTACTCAGCAGTTGTTCTAATATAATAAGTGGCTTTGAACGACAATAAGTTATCCGTACCTGATGATGCGCAACGACGCAGAAATGCATATTATTAATACAGGATAGATTTGTATCGAGACAATTTGTTCAGCGTAATTTTTGACTGTCACAGTTAACACGAAACATGCTAAATATAAACGGATTTGGTTAAAAAGACACGATAAGCGATGGCTAGAAGAATATTAAGCTTTATTTTATAACCAGTTGATCTAACAAGCGGGGCCTCATATCAGTGAGGGAGGGGGTCAGTGCGCATTGATGCCGTCGAGAGGTAGACCCTAAAACGGAGCGCTTTCTCTCTTGATGACCCCTTACATTTACTGGCTTCCGGTATACGAAGCTCTTGACTGGTAGCACTTGCATACTCTTTTATTCTTTTACTCTTTTATTTGTTTCAGTCATTTGACTGCGGCCATGCTGGAACACCGCCTTTAGTCGAGCAAATCGACCCCAGGACTTATTCTTTCTAAGCCTAGTACTTATTCTATCGGTCTCTTTTGCCGAACCGCTAAGTTACGGGGATGAAAACACACCAGCATCGCTTGACAACCGATGCTGGGGGGGGGGGGGGGACAAACACAGACACACAAACAATATATATCCATATACATATATACGACGGGCTTCTTTCAGTTTCCGTCTACCAAATTCACTCAGAAGGCTTTGGTCGGCCTGAGGCTATAGTAGAAGACACTTGCCCAAGGTACCACACAGTGGGACTGAACTCGGAACCATGTGGTTGGTAAGCAAGCTACTTAACACACAGCCACTCTTACGCATGTGCAAGTTGTTTGCAAAACATATATAAATATGAATATATATACATATGTGTGTGTGTGTGTACATATGTATGTATGTATGTATGTATGTAGCATCTTAATTTATTCAACATTTATTTATCTGCTATTAAAGATATTGTTTTTCTCCAACATCCGCTTCTCATTTAATGTTTTCTTACAAGTGCTTGCAACTATTTAGATAGAAACCTCCCAAACTCTTTCTGAAGACGTCTGATATTGTAGTCACGTGTGACTCACTTTTTTCCTTTTTCTTTTTTCCCTAGCACCCCTTCGTAATTACATATCAAACAAATAGACGTAATTTCATTTCTAAGTTTGATTTGGTTACTAAGGAGACGTTTAATGAACACTTTATAGACTTCTTCTCTCTGCTGGCTTTACCTATAAAATTTATATCATATTTTTATTGAAAGTGAAAGAGAAAGCTATTTCGTATTCATAAGTTTTGATGATATCTGAATCATAAATGTGTGACCCTCCAGTTGTTCAATGCATTCTCATTACCACCCACACTAGTTAAATGTGCGGAGTTGAATTTACGTTATGGCTGTGTGGTAAGTAGCTTGCTTACCAACCACATGGTTCCAGGTTCAGTCCCACTGCGTGGCACCTTGGGCAAGTGTCTTCTACTATGGCCTCGGGCCGACCAAAGCCTTGTCAGCGGATTTGGCAGACGGAAACTGAAAGAAGACCGTCATATATATGTATGTATATATATATATATATATATATATATATATATATATATATATATATATATATATATGAAAGGTGCGTACTGCAATCATCTTTAAAATCCGTGTTGCTTATTTTGATTATATATATATATATATATATATATATATATATATATATATATATATGAATGTGTGTGTATATGTTTGTGTGTCTGTGTTTGTCCCCCCAACTTCGCTTGACAACCGATGCTGGTGTGTTTACGTCCTCGTAACTTAGCAGTTCGGCTAAAGAGACCGATAGAATAAGTACTAGGCTTACAAAGAATAATTCCTGGGGTCGATTTGCACGACTAAAGGCGGTGCTCCAGCATGGCCGCAGTCAAATGACTGAAACAAATAAAAGAGTAAAGAGTAAAAGAGTAAGATTTTCTTCCTTTCAAATTAGCGTAAATAAATACATTTTGGGGTAAGTGGTTAAAAAAGTTCCCGACCCCTATATTAGAAGTGTTCCAAACAGATGTATTTGTTTACAACTTTCTTCTGATACGTGCAGATAGGTAACCAGCCTAAGTCTCATTTCCGTCACGTGTCTCTGACACTGACATCACGTGTATGTACTTAATTAAAATATTATTCATATTTATTCTCATAATTAGGATTTTCACATAATTACTTGTTTTTTTCTAGCGGGATAGAAGAGATTGCTTGCTGTCCAACGAATAAGGAAATAAGAACAACAACAAAATAACAATCTAATTTCAGTTATATTTTCCTTTGCAGACTTTAAGCTTCTGTTTTCTTTGAGAGGCTTTTGGCAAATGAATAGTCTTATGGATGTAATTTGTACTTGTTAGAGTGTGGGCAGCTTCTGTTATAATGATGCTGCTAATTGCTCTACATAGTGTTTTACGTATTGTTTTGTAGATTATGATAAATACAAATGTTTGCCAATTTATGTATTTACCTTGGAATATTTTCTTTGTTTAGTCTCTTAATGTCGAGTTTTGTTATTTTTTTCTATATGGGTGTTGTTTATATTGTTAAATAAGAGGTTCAATTTTTTTTGTTCAAAAATAAAAGAAAGTGAATTATATATATATATATATATATATATATATATATATATATATATATATATATATATACGTATATGTAATATATATGTGTGTGTTTGCGTGAGTATTCGTGTATATATATATATATATATATATATATATATATATATATATATATTTATATCAAGGCACTTGGTTTAGAGGTTAGGACATGTGAGTTCGATATCCGCCGGCACGTCGTATCCTTGTCCAAGATACTTTTTTTCATGATGCTCCGATTCACTCAGCTGCAAAAAATAAGCAGCACCTGCATATATAACCAGAGTAGACTCCCCCAAAATGTATACATACAGCAAGAAAAGAGCAAGCTTAAAAGTCCGCACAGAATCCGGCTTTTGAGCGAGTACAAAAAGAAAAGAAAAACTGGCGAGTTCAGTGAGAACAAACAGTGAGGATCATGCCAAATGGATGTGATGATGTTTTTCATATAGGCATATGTATAAACTGGGTGCTTAAGAAACTCTCTTTCCAATCACGTGGTTCCGGGTTCAGTTCCATTTCACTGCACCTTGGGCGAGAGTCTTTTTCTATAATCCCGGTCCGACCAATGGCCTGTGAGTGTAGTTGGTAGACGGAAACAGTGTGGAACTCCGTTATATATATATATATATATATATATATATATGTGTGTGTGTGTGTGTGTGTGTGTATCTGTGTGTGTATCTGTGTGTGTATCTGTGTGTGTGTGTGTGGTGTACTAAATTACAAGGTATTGTCTGGCATCAGGTTATAGTAGAAGACATCTGCACAAATTGCCGCGCAGTGGGACTGAACCCGAAACCAGGTAACTTCAAAGTAAGCTTCTTTACCACATATGCGTCATACGCTTCATGGATACGTTTAGCAACCACGCTTTATGAGATATGATTCATGGGATATCGTTTAATATTTACAATCGTGTATATATAAATTGTGTCGCCAATTTCCAGTATTACGAAATTCTAATATAAATAGAGCTTTATGAAGACAATATTTCCGGGATCCAAGATATATTGCGATTCTTATAACCCTCCATGCCTTCAAGAAACAAAAACAAAACCAAGATCCGGAAAAATCTATGAAACAAGACGAGAAAGAAGAAGAGAAGATGCTGAAATTAATGTAGCACGCTGGGAGATGACGGGCATTGGAATCAATGATTCATCGTAGAAATAGATTTAAATATAGTACTACACACACGCACACACACATACGCACACACACACACACACACACGCACACACGTCACACATACATATATGTATATTATATATAATTATGTATGTATATATATATGTATGTATATATATATATATATATATATATATATATATATGCGAACACACATATCTATATACATACATATATTTGTGTGTGTATATATACATACATTTATACATACACGTATATATATATATATACATATATACATATATATATATATATACATACAGATATATATAATATATATATATATATATATATATATACACACAGATATATGCATATATATATATATATATATATATATATATATATAAACACAGATATGTTTATATACATATGTATATATATAGATATATACATAGACATATATATATGTATGTGTATTTATATATGTGTGTGTGTGTGTGTGTCTGTCTTTGTGTGTCTGTGTCTATGTGTCTGTGTGTGTATGTATGTGTATGTATGCATGTATGTATTTCTATCATCCGATTAGTGAGCTGGCATATGTTACATTTAAACGTATGCATACGTCTGCACACGTACAAACACAGGCAAGCCTTTACAGACGCAAACACACACACACACACACACACACACACACACACAGATACACACGGAATAACACCCACGCATACACACATAAACACATACATACACGCACACCTACACAGATGAACACACAAGAATTATATTTCCATAGATTCTGACTCAAGTCTGGAGCAGGTTACCGAGAAGATAAGCTATCGTTGATGTGTTCATGACCAAAGGACTTAATTTGCAGCTCCAAGTAACAGTCTAATATATATATCTAAAGAACAACAACAACAACAAATTATTGGATGTTTTATTAGTTTATAATGCTGAGTTCAACAGCACTTTTGGATGGAAATTTTTCTAATTCTTTCATTTCCTTTTTTGTTCACAGCTTACGCAATAGAAATGGACGCCGCTCTTGATCCTTTTGTTATTTTTAAGAGATTCGGTAATATCTTCAAATCAGATACTAATCAGTTACCAGCCAATGTTGGTAACAGCGGGAACTTCGCTAAAGCAGTGGAGATCAATGTTCGGGTGTTAAAATAGACGGCATGTTGTCTACACAGGCAAACAGACAGACAGACAGACAGACAAACACACAGAGCACATACATACGTATATATGTATATATATATATATATATATATATATATATATATATATATATATATATATATATATATATACACATATATATATGTGTATGTATATATATATGTGTGTGTGTGTGTATATGTATACATATATATATATGTGTATATATATATATATATATATATATATATATATACATGCATATAAATACATACATATATATATATATATATATATATATATATATATATATATATATATATATATACACACACACACACACACATACAGTGCGCAGTATAGTAGGGTCAGTTGGCACCGTCTGTGACAAAAAAGCACCGTGACGCAATTCCCTCTGCCAGAAATTTGGAAACGACATGCTCTAGTGCTGCTTGGCATTGGCGCCGGAAGATCCAGTACAAACACTTCAGTGTGTTTGGGTGTCAATCTGAGGACAGTGCAGAGGATTCAGAAAGTGTTGGATGAGATGAGGCAGCTCGGAAAACTCTCTCTGATCGTTCTGAAAAGAACTTCTGAATTTGTTGGTTAGATCCAGGCCATGATGGACAACGATCCCTCCAAGTCAATCGTCTTTTACCAGGGACATGGGAGTGTCTGAGTTTTTTAGGGAGGTAGGGCATGAAGACATTCGGTATTCCTCATACAAGATGCAATAGAGAAAATTTTTATCCTTAGCCATCAAGGACGAGAGGAAGGACCGCGATACGAAGCTTTTGAACAAACTCAAACATCTCCTCTAACCGAACATGCTTTGGCTTTGTTCAGATGAGACAAATTTCTGCCAGGATCAGACGGTGTATATACAGAACAACCGTTGGCTTGCCGTGTCCCCAAAACATATACAGAGTGATAAAAATCAAACTTCCAGTCAACATCATGGTGTTTGGAGTGATCACTAGTGATGGTGACGTTATGCTGCCATTCACCTTCCCACACAGCTTCAGACTCAACACAAAGGCCTAAATCAAGTGCCTGGAGGAAGTAGTGCCACCATGGGTCAAGAGGGTGGCTGTTGGAAGACTTAATTTATCGACCCCGAATGGGTGAATTGTAAAGTCGACTTCGGCGGAATTTGAACTCATAACGTAAAAACAGACGAAATACCAGTTTCTTTATTAACCATAGGGGGCTACGCAAAGATTACACACGGGGGCTGGGTGTCCAGTCGATTAGATCGACCCCAGTACTTGACTAGTACTTAATTTATCGACACCGAAACGAGGAAAAGCAAAGTCGACCTCGGCGGAATTTGAACTCGGAACGTAAAGATGGATGAAATGTCGCTAAGCATTTTGACCGGCGTGCTAACAATTCTGCTTGCCCGCCGCTTTAATGCATAAAGCACTGGGATTTGCACTTACATAGCATGGACAGCTGAGCACATTTTATGAAAATGAGACTACCATGCACACGTAAGAAACAAAAAAATGGTTAAAATACCTTTTTAGTGTAAAATGGTGGCAAGTTTTACATCATCTGAAAAGTCATTACTTGAACTATTAATCCTCTTGCATTCTAGGAGGTATCGGAATGTTTGAGTGCCATTAGACATCAACAAACGCTCATAAATTAAATGCATCTATTTGGGCCACAATCGTGGCCTGTCGACCTGTGCCTGACAGCCACGATCGTGACCAGTCGCGCTTTATGTGTTAAAGCCAAAAGCCAATACGCCATCTGAACAGAAATATGTTTCTTTGACGTCCAGATAAGGTTTTTCAATAGAATATATATGTAGTTTACATATAGTTTATAGAGAAATAATTCAAACACACGCAGCACATAAACGATTGAATGTTATTCGTGGTACAAAGTAAAATATTTTGCAGTTATAATAAGACAGTGATAATAGTTATATGTAGTACGACTCTATCTATTTTGTATATTTAAAGTATTCTAATTGTATAGTCATGACCCATATATACCATCAGTGGAAATCAATATCGTTAATATTTTCGGCTTACTATACAAACGTTCTTTTTTTTTTAAATGTATTTATCCGGAGTATATTTGTGTGTTTAAGTCTAAGCACATGTCAGTACACGAGCGTCTATACATACACAAACACACGTGTAGAAAACACATACAAACACACAAAGACCGAGGAGATGTTCGAGAAACGTTCACATTAAAGTACTGGTGTAGCTGTGTGGTAAGAAGTTTGTTTCCTAACCACATAGTTACAGGTTCAGTCTCATTGCGTGTGAGTGGATTTGGTAGACGGAAACTGAAAGAAGCGGCGAACTGGCAGAAACGTTAGCACGCAGGGCGAAATGATTAGCCGTATTTCGTCTGCCGCTACGTTCTGAGTTCAAATTCCGCCGAGGTCGACTTTGCCTTTCATCCTTTCGGGATCGATTAAATAAGTACCAGATACGCACTGGGGTCAATATAATCGACTTAATCCGTTTGTCTGTCCTTATTTGTCCCCTCTGTGTGTAGCCCCTTGAGGGCAGTAAAGAAATAAGGAAACTGAAAGAATCCCGTCTCATATATATTTACATACGTATATGTATCTATATATGTATCTTTGTGTTTGTGTTTGCCGCATCACCACTGCTTGATAACCGGTCTTGGTGTGTTTATGTACCTGTAGCCTAGCAGTTCGGCAAAATAAATCCACAGAATAAGTATCAGGCTTAAAAAATAGGTACAATGGTTGATCTATTTGACAAAAATCCTCAAGGGGTGCACCAGCATGGCCACAGTCTAATGACTGAAACAAGTAAAAAGTTAAAGATTTTAATGGGGCCGAAAGAGGCTTCTGAACAAATTAGAAAAAGGTCAAGAATCTGTTATCCTTTGACCAGCGTTTACACAATCATAGGAAATCCTATCTTCAGTTCAGAGTGCGACGCGAAAGCAATTTCTTCTAAGCAGCGATTTCAATAATTATTTATGTGTAAGGATTAGCGATTATTAGTGAAAGATAACAAAACTCACCTTAATTATGGCTTGAATTATTGGACATTTATTTTCATCGCTTATAATCTTCCAATAAATTCGCTTGACAAACAACGTTGATGCAAGTTTGGTCCTTGCGTATACACACACACACACACACAAACACACACGCACGCACACACATACATACATACATACATACATACATACATACATGTATGTATGCAAGTATATACATGCATTATCTTTTGCCTGCTTCAGTTAGGGTTTAATCGAAAGTTATTCTCAAGTTTTGTACTTATTCTATCGGTTCCCTTTGCCGAACAGCTATACTGTTAACCCAGAAAATCCACATCGGTTATCAAACGGCGAGGGCGGGAAAAACACGACAAACATACGTGTATGTCAATGAATTTTTTGTAAATATATGTGTGTGTGTGTGTGTGTGTGGTATAATTTAGAAGAAACAGTAAAAGCTTGTCACTATAGTACTCGGAGTTTCGAATATCGGAGCGAAGAGCTACGATACATTCTCGTCGGCTGTTAATGGCAACAGACGCTATATATATATATTATCTCTCTCTCCCTGTATATACATATATATATATATATATATATATATATATATATATATATATATATATATATATATATATATATATATACACATATATATATGAGTAGAGATTTAGCTGACCTTTATACATACATACATACATACAATCTACAGAGGATATCCAAAGATTCTCAGTATAGAAAGCACTTAGTAGCACTCTGATGATTCGAACTTAGACTCCCATGACTTTACGAGGGAACAATTCCGTGGAGGTAAAGAGTAGATAGAAGAGGAATCCGACTGAGCAGACATGGAAACAATTATGAGGATAAATTTAATATATTATATTTAATATCTTTGTCCGCATAATTGCCTCTGTGTGTGCGCGCACGCGCGTGTATGAATATATAAATGTATGTATGCATGTATATATGTATGTAAAGGTTCGACATCTCTCTATTCATATAAAACCAACCACGTAAATAGCTTTACGACAATACACCTATTACAACGGCTCTATTCTTCTTTCATACCTTTCAGGTATATCATACCTTTAGTGTACCGAAAAGCTACGAAAAATTCATTGAGAAATACAAGGACACAATACACACATACACATTAACAACCACATACATATCTAAAGTATTTCATTCATAAAATATTTCTGTTCTCAAAAGCCCCCGCGAAACATAGGTTAATCGAATATCCTTGAAGCATCTGCGAAAATCCATATCGTTAATATATTGAATTAACTATATCGACTTCATAAGTACATTGACCTTCCTACAAGTACACCCACTCTCTGTCTCCCCCTCTCTTTCTCTGTCTTCCCCTCTCTTTTTCTTTCCCCTTCTCTCCCTCTCTCTCTCCCTCTCTCCCTCTCTCTCCCTATATCTATATATCTATATATATATCTATATCTATATATATATGTGTGTGCGTATGTGTGTGTGTATAGGGTGCGATGGGTAAATTGTTGCCATATTATATTCTTGATTTCGCGTTTGCACATTGTTTGTTTTTGATATTGTCGACTACACAACATTGTAGGGTCAGCCGGGCACCGTCTGTGAGAAAAACAGCAAAATGACGCAATTCACTCTGCCAGAAATTTCGAAACGACATGCTGTACTGTTGGCTATTCGCGCCAGAAGCACCAATATGATCAGATGAACACGCAGAATAACTGATAAAAATCAAACATCCAATCAACATCATGGTGTGGGGAGAGATCACTAGTGATGGTAACTATACACCTCCATTCATCTTCGCGGAGACCTACATCAAGTACCTGGAGGATGTAGTGCTGCCCTGGGTGGCTGCTCGAAGTCCCTATGTCTTGATCGGTTTACATAGATCAACCGACACAAGTAAATCGGTGAAAAATAAAATTAAAATTCTGTAAAATTAGTTTTTAAACATCGAATGGCAATGGGGGTCTACCAGAGTAAAATAATAATAAAAGGGGTCCATAAAAAAAAACAACGGTTGAGAACCATTGCATTAGACAATGTAGAACCTGCAAGGCAGCGAGCTGGCAGAAACGTTAGCATGCCGGACGAAATGCTTAGCGGTATTTCGTCTGTCTTTATGTTCTGGGTTCAAATTCCGCCGAGGTCGACTTTGCCTTTCATTCTTTCGGGGGTCGATAAATCAAGTACCACTTGCGTACTGAGGTAGATTTAATCGACTGGCCCCAACCCCCAAAATTTCGGGGTTTGTGCCTAGAGTAGAAAGGAAAACAATGCAGAGCCTGCTAAACAAAAGGACAGAATGGACATGGATTCATATTGACAGAGACGGGTACCAGCCTTTAAGCGCTTACTCGAAGTGCTAGAAAATGCAGCCAAAACCCTAACTCACTCCAAACTTCCATATATTTAATTAAGCATATTTTTCAGAGTATAATTATAGACGTGTATTTGAGTATAATTATACACAAATACACGTGACTCATACGGGACAAAAATACATGCTAAGTACATTAGTTTATTAAATTAGTATTTAAACACGTGATAGATAAATGCGTTTGTTTATTGAATTAATTTTCATGTATCATAAAATCGATGCACAGTACTTCAGAGATCACTTATTAACACAATGCTTAACACCAATACGTTATTTATTATTACAATGCAATATTTATAAGCGGAATATTTTTAGATATACGTATGTAATTGTCTAAAACGATTGTTGAAAGTCATATTATGCATACGATTTGATTTGTAGAAATAATAACATTAATAATAATTTTTGCAGACGATTCATAACTTTATCCAGCTCTATAGCAGAATATAAATAGCTTTCAAAATGAGAATATAAAGATCATCATGTATATAAATTTGTAATACATGAAGTACATAATGAATTTAATTATGATAAAATGGTTTATATGTACACACATACATATTTGTGTACACACACACACACACACACACACACACACACACACACACATATATATATGGGGAGAATTCACAAGGAAGCAAAAGAAGACAGGTGGTGTAGACAACAAAGGGATGTATTAGTTTAACGCTCGGGAAAAAGTCTTTAACGTTTCGAGCCTACGCTTTTCCACAGAAAGGAATACAGAAAAAAACAAGGAGAGAAAATAAAGAATGTGTAGTGGCTAGTGTGGGTTAGGCTGAGGGTGGAGGTAGAGGTGGGGTATGTAGGAGTGGGTGTAAGGGATGGGGTGGGGTAGGATGGGATGGATAAGGAAGGTAGGGTTGGATTGTGTAGGAGTGGGGGGTGTATGTGCGTGTATGTGCGTGTATGTGTGCGTGTGCCTTTCTGTTTGTGTTTTCTCCCATCACCGTTTGACAACCGGCATTGGTGTGTTTACGTCCCCGTAACTTCGCATTTCTGCAACAGAATTCGATAGAATAAGTACTAAGCTTAACGACAATAAGTTCTGGGGTCGATTTGTTTGACTAAAACCCTTCTAGGCTGTGCACCAGCATGGCCGCAGTCAAATGATTGAAACAAGTGAAAAATTTTTTTGAAAAAAAAAAGAAAAACGAAGTGCATTATATTCTACCAAACGCTGTAAATAAAATCAAGTGAAAATGATATAGTGATCACGTAGACATTGAAGGTAAAGGAAAAACAAAACCAGAAAAAAAATTTTTTAAATCTATGTCAGTGGCCACAACATGTTCCAACTCGCTTCCACCCCCACTAAGTGTATCAACTCGCGCCAATACTAAAATAGTTAAAGAACTGCGACACATATCAATCTATAGTGATTTTATTTTCATTTCATTCAGTTACACGTCTGTTTACATATAAACGCCCACAGTCAGTCTCCTCGATAGCACAACTACAACACAACACATACACATATATATATATACATATATATTTGAAATACTTATTTACATTTCGTAAGTGAATATATCGATTATAGAAGCACCACCTCAGCTGCCGATTCATTTGAACGTTTCTATTTTTTTTTTTTTTGAACCAGCTGTGCAAATCCTTACAATTAATATATTGAGTTAATTGTTTCTTAAATCAATTTGTCCTGAATATGAATAAATAGCTATATCGTCCTATACACACTAGAATGCAAACCACACACACACAGCGCACACACAGCACACACACACATACTAATGACCCCACCCCCGCTACTGATCAACACACACACACTCACACTCACACACACACTCACACTCATACACACACTCACACTCACACACACACACACACTCACACTCACACACACACTCACACTCACACACACAGCACACGTACACACACACACACACACACACACTAATGACCCCACCCCCGCTACTGATCAACACACACACATACACACAAACACAAAGCGTACCCGTTCATATGTACAGTACTCATATACAAACGCCCCCACACACGCATTTGTACTTCCTCGTGTATTTTATGTGTGCAACTGTGTATTATGAATATTAGGTTATATTGATCAAAACACACACACACACACACACACACACACACAAATATATACAACAGGCTGCTTTCAGCTTTCGTATACCAAAGTCCACTCACAAGATTTAGATCGGCCTGAGGTTATAGTAGAAACACTTGCTCAAGGGACCACGGAGAGGAATTCAACCAGGTACCATTGGATGGGAAACAAACTTTTTATCACATAGCTTCACGTGTTCCTTTATATATATATAAACGCAATATAAGCCTGTAGAATTGAAATACATTTAAATATTGTGCAGCGTATAATGTGGATGAACTGAGAATGAAACATTTTAAGTGTATGTACGGGAAAATGTGGAAATGCAATCACCTGATGTCATAAATTAGGCTAGCGCATTAGTGGATAACGCAATTTTCATTTTAGAGTTCGGCTTGAACTTACGTTATGGACCTGCTAACTCTAGTCTCCGTTGTACAGCAATCAAGTTGAACCGCACAAACGCACGCACAATATAATATGAGAAACAGACGTGCTTTTCGTACCATTCCGCTACAGTCACACTCCCACAGGCATCTGCATTATACAGATCTATACATACTACATACAAAAACCACATATATAGACACCAACATGTACATAGACACATGTCTGTCTTCCTGTTTGCGCCACCGCCTAAATATAACAAGTACACACCACTATCTATTTCCAGTGAGAGAGCGTCCAAACATTTACATCAACACCACGCATCACCTCTTTGTCGTTCTTGCTTGTTTCTTTCTTTTCCAATATTTTCTGGACATTTATCCCAGATTTCCACTATTCGAGAAAGGACTATTTCCGAAGCGTTATAGCCATTAATGCTTCCATTCCCTCGAGCCCAAAGCAAATACAATGATAGTAAATTTAACCGTAGTTTTTACATCTGTATGTTACTTTTTCCTGAAAATATGTAAATATATGTGTACGTGTATATATATATACATACATATATACACATCTATGTGTATATAGATACATACGTATATGTGTACGTGTGTGTGTATATATATATATATATATATAAATATATATATATATGAATATATATGTATGTAACACACACACACGCACACACTTATGTATATACATGCATGCATGCATACATACATATATATTTTTATATATTTATTTATGCGCCCTTCTAAAGCCTAGCCCGGTTTCTGTGGTGTATGTGCCCCGCCCCCAGCTTGACAGGACGCCAGTCCATCGTAGCTTTACTCAAGAAACAGAAAGATAGAGTGAGAGAAAGTCGGGGCGAAAGAGTACAACAGGGGTCGCCACCACCCTCTGCCGGAGCCTCGTGGAGCTTTAGGTATTTTCGCTCGATAAACACACACAACGCCCGGTCTGGGAATCGAAACCACGATCCTACGACCGCGAGTCACATACATATATTCACTCTTATATCCATCCACATTACATCATTCGCTAGGTTCTACATTTAAGGTTTCCGCTTTTTATTTACCGCAGTTCGCTTTAGTGGTATCTTCCACTAGATCCGTTTGGTTTCTCGGGATTTTCGCGCCGTTTTATATTCAGTCCATTACTTAAACTGTTTCGTTCGGTAGAATAGTCCACACCCGAAAAACGTACTTGAGTGTCCATATACGTGAAACTATTAGTAGCGTGGTTTATGCATGTGAGGTGATCGTATAAAACACTACTTATATATATATATATATATATATATATATATATATATATATATATATATATATATTGTTGTACTTGGGGATGGTCATATTGCCAGTTTAGCCAATAAAAACACACGCACTGTATATTTGGTGTTAATTTGCTTCAGCTTTATATTACATTAATCTTAATCTTATTTCGGCCAGAGTTCTTTCGTCACACTTATGTGACCTCATCAGTGGTCCTTTGTTTCCTTCTTTCTTATGCGTGTCTCACCTTGCTAACTATCAGGGAGAATTCACAAAAAAAAACCAAAAGACGAAGGCAGGTGGTGTAGAAAACAAACAGATGTATTAGCATAACGCTCGGGAATTGAAAAAGTCTTTAATGTTTCGAGCCTACGCTCTTCCACAGAAAGGAACACAGGAAGAAACAAAGAGAGAAACAAGCAGAGAAAAAAATGTGTAGTGGTTAGCGATCTATCATGTTGAAATGATATATATAACGAACGGGTTTTTGCTATTGACGATGAGCGAACTAACACGAAACTGAATCGGTCCCACGATTCCGTTGTCTGCTGGAGGGCGGTAGGGATTCGCTCCCTTGCTTACAATGCATACAGGGTGCAGGCTGCATCTCAAACCAGCTAGTAGAAGATGTGCCTGGGGTTGAAACAGTTGGAACATTGAACAGCCATGTTGATGTGGCGACTAACTTTACTATAGTATATGCATATATATATATATATATATATATACACGCTCACATTCACACACAGAGTGACACACATGTGTATATACGTATGTGTACGACACTTTCCCTTCCTCCAGACTCACCTCGTAATATATGCGACGGTAGTTTGCACAGCTCTATGTTAATGGTGGCGCATGCTCAGACAGTCGACGTGCATGAAAATTGCTAGGTCCGAATGCCACACCCATTCGTAACACGTGTTTCATTCATAGGCTTTTTAGCTTCATCCTCAACGTGACCATAGATAGCAAATGAATGTAGTAAATATTGATTTTCGCGCTTCTTTCTACTATTACACTTTACTAGAAATACAGGAGAAGCAGATGCATTTATGTATACATAGCTCGTCCTTTTTTTTGTTTTTGTTTCGTCTCTCTGTCGTTCTTCGCACACAAATACACACAGGCATATTGTTATTTCTACATAGATAAATACATGCATATAAACTCGCTATCAAATATATATATATATATCTTATATATTTTGTCATGTACTTGAGTCACTGCATTGGAATGCGACCATGCTGGGGCATCACTTTCAAGGGGTTAGTCAAAGTTTGTGTATACATATGCATCTATGTATGTATGTATGTATATGTGTGTGTGCATGCGTGTGTGTATGTGTGCGTGTTTGTTTGTCTGTTTGTGTGTGTGTATGTGTGTGTGTATATTCATATATATATATATATATATATATATATATATATATATATATATGTGTGTGTGTGTGTGTGTGTGTGTGTGTGTGTGTGTATATGAAGCTTTCCTATTTTTCCCTTTTCTTTCCCTTCTTTGATACTACAATGCTTCGAGCGAATTACAACACTGACATATTCTTTTATTCTTTTATTCTTTTACTTGTTTCAGTAATTTTGATTGCGGCCATGCTGGAGCACCGCCTTTAGCCGAACAAATTGACCCCAGGACTTATTCTTTGTAAGCCTAGTACTTTTTGCCGAACCGCTAAGTTACGGGGACGTAAACTCACCAACATCG